>NC_053026.1:163367945-163667945 GCF_003073215.2 Triticum urartu | reverse complement strand
AAACGACGGCATGACAATGCTGGTAAAGGTTGACTCGCCGAGGCAAAGCCCTCGGCCCAGCTAACGTGATGGAGCTGGTCGGCTAGTGACGCCGAAGTGTCCGGAGTAGGTTGATTAAGAGATGGCGAAGCCCCCGGTCCAGCTGAGATGTCAAACCCTCGATGTCAGCCGATGAGTTGAAGTAGGTCAGCGTGATGGACACCAGCTTGAAGAAGCAATAGCGCGGCACTATCGATGCAGGTCGTGACGTGGTCGATGCCGGCTTGATGAAGCGATCGTGCGACGCTGCTGGTATGCCCGCTCCGTGTAATCCATGGGGCGGCGATGTTGGTGATGATTTATTCTTTGCGATGCCGAACTGTTGTTCAGCTTGCCGAGGTGATGATCTGAAGAAGTTGAGCTCGGCTCAATAAAGTGACGATGTGTCTAGCGCAGGTCGGCCGCCGTGGAGCAATATTGCTGGACTGGTTTGACACCAGCATGATGTTGAAAATCATGTTCAAAAGATCTTAAAGTTAGTGGGGTGTGTTCGGGAACAAAACACAATACCCCATACAAAACTTCCTTCAAAAGGGATGTCCGAGATCCCGTTCATAAAAAAGATGAACTCGGGTCGGATTCGTTTTTGCGCAGGAAATAGATCCAAAAAGTGATGCACTAATCGGAAGGTTCCCGGAGTTCGGACGGTCGGATCGAGCTGAAATTTTGAGAGGTGGTAGATATAGGAATTCCTCAGCCGATCAACGGTTGGATCTTCCAAAGGACGTCCGAGCTAGAAGCTGGACACCATGCCCTAAACTCGTCCAAATTCCCATCTAGATTTGACAGGGCTCCGGTATATCGTGGATTGCCAGAGATTCCTCCATCGGAACTCGACGAAATTTTCCAGGGTTGTTATAGACCCAATTCCGCATAATTCCACCAAAGCGATCGTCAAAGCGATACTCGAGGAGGTGGTGGAGGCAGATACGAGTTCGCTGTCCAAAAAACAGCACGGTCGCTTGAGGGCAATGTTGACGTTGAGCCCCCGAGCTCCATAGATAATTCCTCCGTGATCTTGATAGAGATCGGAGTTGAAGTTTGATGAAGGCCCTCGTCCGAACATGGTGATCCGAACACGGGGCGCAATTCTTGGTCGAACCAAGGTGACCAGTCGAACTGGTGACGAAGACGCCGAAGTCGCAGTTGATCTGCAGGCGAGCCATCTATCCTTTTGTCGATCACACAGCGGAACTCTCAATGAAAGCACCAATGTCGGTGTCAAAACCGGCGGATCTCGGGTAGGGGGTCCCGAACTGTGCGTCTAGGCCGGATGGTAACAGGAGACAAGGGACACGATGTTTTTACCCAGGTTCGGGCCCTCTCAATGGAGGTAAAACCCTACTCCTGCTTGATTAATATTGATGATATGGGTAGTACAAGAGTAGATCTACCACGAGATCAAGGAGGCTAAACCCTAGAAGCTAGCCTATGGTATGATTGTTGTATATATGATCTATCGACTAGCCTGGCCCTGGTTTATATAATGCACCAGAGGCCCAGGTTAACAAGAGTCCTAGCCGAATACGCCAGTGGGGAGAAGTCCTTGTCTTGATCGCCAAGTCTTGTGGAATCTTCCTTGTATGCGGCAGTTGTCTGAACTGGCCCATGAGTATACGGCCACGGGGGTCCTCGGCCCAATCTAATAGATCGGGAGACGACGTGGTGAGTACCCCCTAGTCCAGGACACCGTCAGGGCCCACAAGCCCTCAGGGCGCGCCCCCAGGGGTGCTCCTACGAGGCTTGTGGCATCCTTGGGTAGCTTCTGGACCCCTCTCCAAACTCTGTGGATGTATTTTGGTCCAAGAAAAATCACCGCGAAAGTTTTATTCCGTTTGGACTCCGTTTGATATTCCTTTTCTGTAAAACTCAAAAACAAGAAAAAAACCAGAAACTGGCACTGGGCTCTAGGTTGATAGGTTCACTACTGCAGGATGCTGCTAACACAACACTACAATCAGAGAAGCTTCAACGAAACTGTGTGCGATGCAATAATCGCAAACGGTGATGTAAAAAACCAGTCAAAAAAGATGCAAAACGTTTGCGATGACGGATGCATCAAACCTGGTTTAGAATTTAGTTACGTGTGCGATGAGGGGCATACGATTCAGTTGAATGAACTATTTGCGATGAGGTAGAAGAATAGAAACGAGCAACCAGATGAAGGTGTGTGCAATATAGGACATACTGTTCACTCAAATGAACTGTTTGTGATTAGGCAGAACAAAAGAAACGGTCAGCCAGATTAAGGTGTGTGTGTGATAGAGGGCAAATAGTTCACTTAGATGAACTGTTTGCGTTGAGTCAAGATAATATAAATGGTTCAATTTAACAAGATGTGTGTGATACGCGGCAAATAGGTCTGTAATCAGAAATGTGCGCGAAGACCGATAATGACACGCACGATTGCTGCTAATAAGATGTGTATGTTGTGCATTGGGATTTCATACATGACAACAATATACACACACACACACACACTTATAGGACATGGTTGCATAACCAAATTAAATATCCAATTACATAGGTGGCTACTACACACATGACATTTTCATGCACCAAAGTAAACTATTTCATGCATAATTACATAGGTGGCTACTACACACATGACATTTCCACACACCAAAGTCAACTATATATTCCATGCATAATTAACTAGGATAAATGATCATCTGATTATCATCTACTCCTTGTGACGCTTGCTGCTACCTCTTGAGCACTGCGTTGGTTTTCCCTTGAAGAGGAAAGGGTGATGCAGCAAAGTAGCGTAAGTATTTCCCTCGGTTTTTGAGAACCAAGGTATCAATCCAGTAGGAGACTACACGCAAGTCGCCTCGCACCTACACAAACAAATAAGAACCTTGCAACCAACGCGATAAAGGGGTTGTCAATCCATTCATGGCCACATGCAAAAGTGAGATGTGATAGAGATAATAAGATAAATATATTTGGTATTTTTATGATATAGATTGAAAGTAAAGATTGCAAAGTAAAATAGATTGGAAACTTATATGGTGGAAAATAGACCCGAGGGCCATAGGTTTTCACTAGTGGCTTCTCTCAAAATAGCATAAGTATTACGGTGGGTAAACAAATTACTGTCGAGCAATTGATAGAAAAGTGCATAATTATGAGAATATCTAGGCATGATCATGTATATAGGCATCACGTCCGCGACAAGTAGACCGAAACGATTCTACATCTACTACTACTACTCCACACATCGACCGCTATCCAGCATGCATCTAGAGTATTAAGTTCATAAGAATAGAGTAACACATTAGGCAAGATGACATGTTGTAGAGGGATAAACTCAAGCAATATGATATAAACCCCATCTTTTTATCCTCGATGGCAACAATACAATACGTGCCTTGCTGCCCCTGCTGTCACTAGGAAAGGACACCGCAAGATTGAACCCAAAGCTAAGCACTTTTCCCGTTGCAAGAAAGATCAATCTAGTAGGCCAAACCAAACTGATAATTCGAAGAGACTTGCAAAGATAACAAATCATACATAAAAGAATTCAGAGAAGAACCAAATATTGTTCATAGATAATCTTGATCATAAACCCACAATTCATCGGATCCCGACAAACACACCGCAAAAAGAATTACATCGAATAGATCTCCAAGAAGATCGAGGAGAACTTTGTATTGAGATCCAAAGAGAGAGAAGAAGCCATCTAGCTAATAACTATGGACCCGAAGGTCTGTGGTAAACTACTCACACATCATCGGAGAGGCTATGGTGTTGAGGTAGAAGCCCTCCGTGATCAATTCTCCCTCCGGTGGAGCTCCAGAAAAGGCCCTAAGATGGGATGTCTTGGGTATAGAAGGTTGTGGCGGTGGAAATAGGGTTTCATGGTGCTCTCGGATGTTTTCAGGGTATATGAGTATATATAGGCGAAAGAAGTCGGTCAGGGGGGCCACGAGGGGCCCATGAGGGTGGGGGGCGCGCCTGCCCCCTGGGCACACCTCCCTGCCTCGTGGCCTCCTCGATGCTTCCTTGACATCCACTCCAAGTCTCCTTGATTGCGTTTGTTCCAAAAATCACTCTCCCGAAGGTTTCATTCCGTTTGGATTCCGTTTGATATTCCTTTTCTGCGAAACACTGAAATAGGCAAAAAAAACAGCAATTTGCACCGGGCCTTTCGTTAGTAGGTTAGTCCAAAAAATAATATAAAATTGTATAATAAAGCCCATTAAACATCCAAAACAGATAATATAATTGCATGGAACAATCAAAATTATAGATACGTTGGAGATGTATCAAGCATCCCCAAGCTTAATTCCTGCTCGTCCTCGAGTAGGTAAATGATAAAAACAGAATTTTTGATGTGGAATGCTACCTTGCATAATTTTCTATGTAATTTTCTTTATTGTGGCATGAATGTTCAGATCTAAAAGATTCAAGACAAAAGTTTAATATTGACATAAAAATAATAATACTTCAAGCATACTAACTAAGCAATTATGTCTTCTCAAAATAACATGGCCAAAGAAAGTTCATCCCTACAAAATCATATAGTTTGGTCATGCTCCATTTTCGTCACACAAAAATGCTCTCATCATGCACAACCCTGATAACAAGCCAAGCAATTGTTTCATACTTTAGTAATCTCAAACTTTTTTCAACTTTCACGCAATACACGAGCGTGAGCCATGGATATAGCACTATGGGTGGAATAGAGTATAATGGTGGGGGTTATGTGGAGAAGACAAAAAACGATAAAGTCTCACATTGACGCGGCTAATCAACGGGCTAGGAAGATGCCCATAAATTGATGTCAATGCGAGGAGTAGGGATTGCCATGCAACGGATGCACTAGAGCTATAAATGTATGAAAGCTCAACAAAAGAAACTAAGTGGGTGGCATCCAACTTGCTTGCTCACGAAGACCTAGGGCATTTGAGGAAGCCCATTGTTGGAATATACAAGCCAAGTTCTATAAATAAAGATTCCCACTAGTACATGAAAGTGACAAAACAAGAGACTCTCTATCATAAAGATCATGGTGCTACTTTGAAGCACAAGTGTGGAAAAAAGGATAGTAGCATTGTCCCTTTTTATGTCTTTTCTCTTTTTTGGGCCTTTCCCTTTTTTTATTTATTTGGCCTTTCTCTCTCTCTTTTTTTTATTTGGGACAATGTTCTATTAATGATGATCATCACACTTCTATTTATTTACAACTCAATGATTACAACTCGATACTAGAACAAAATATGACTCTACATGAATGTCTCCGGCGGTGTACCGGGATGGGCAATGAATCAAGAGTGACATGTATGATAAATTATGGATGGTGGCTTTGCCACAAATACGATATCAACTACATGATCATGCAAGGCAATATGACAATGATGAAGCGTGTCATAATAAATGAAACGGTGGAAAGTTGCATGGCAATATATCTCAGAATGGCTATGGAAATGCCATAATAGGTAGGTATGGTGGCTGTTTTGAGGAAGGTATAAGGAGGTTTATCTGTGATACAGCGTATCATATCACGGGGTTTGGATGCACCGGCGAAGTTTGCACCAACTCTCAAGGTGAGAAAGGGCAATGCACGGTACCGAAGAGGCTAGCAATGATGGAAAGGTGAGAGTGCGTATAATCCACGGACTCAAGATTAGTCATAAAGAACTCACATACTTATTGAAAAAATATACAAGTCATCAAAAAACAAGCATTACATGCATGCTCCTAGGGGGATAGATTGGTAGGAAAAGACCATCGCTCGTCCCCGACCGCCACTCATAAGGATGACAATCAAAGAACACCTCATGTTTCAAATTTGTTACACAATGGTTACCATACATGCATGCTACGGGACTTGCAAACTTCAACACAAGTATTTTTCAAATTCACAGCTACTCAACTAGCACGGCTCTAATATTACCATCTTCATATCTCAAAACAATCATCAAGTATCAAACTTCTCATAGTATTCAATGCACTTTTATGAAAGTTTTTATTATACCAATCTTGGATGCCTATCATATTAGGACTAATTTTATAGCCAAAGCAAACTACCATTCTGTTCTAAAGGATTCTAAAAATAATATACGTGAAGCATGAGAGATCAACAATTTCTATAAAATAAAACCACCACCGTGCTCTAAAAGATATAAGTGAAGCACTAGAGCAAAATTATCTAGCTCAAAAGATATATGTGAAGCACATAGAGTATTCTAATAAATTCCGATTCATGTGTGTCTCTCCCAAAAGTTGTGTACAACAAGGATCATTGTGGTAAACTAGAAAGCAAAGACTCAAATCATAAAAGACGCTCCAAGCAAAACACATATCATGTGGTGAATAAAAATATAGCATCAAGTAAAGTTACCGATGGATGAAGACGAAAGAGGGGATGCCTTTCGGGGCATCCCCAAGCTTAGGCTTTTGGTTGTACTTGAATTTTACCTTGGGGTGCCTTGGGCATCCCCAAGCGTAGGCTCTTGCCACTCCTTATTAAATAATCTATCAAATCTTTACCCAAAACTTTAAAACTTCACAACACAAAACTTAAAGTAGAAAATCTCGTGAGCTCCATTAGCGAAAGAAAACAAAACACCACTTCAAGGTACTGTAATGAACTGTAACATCCCAAATTTTCAATTTGGAATGTTATGCATTAGATCATCATTGCATATCATAATTTATTTACTTTTGGTTTTGATCCTAGAAATTCTACGCAACTCAAGGACACACGGAGAGAGTTGGGGATTTCGTTATTTTCATATTTGAGTTTTCTCAAATTTTGAGAATAGGATCATTTGGTTTTAATTATTTTATCATCAATTATTTCTATTACAAAAATATGAGAGAGGGAATAAAATGACTTTCTCAAAATAAAGAAATATTGAGGATTTAATAATAAAATGAAATAAGATTTTATTTCGGAGTTTTTTGATATTTTATTTGAATTTAGGAAAAATGTGCATTTTTCAAAATTGCATTTAGGCCCCAAATAAATGTTCATCCTGTGCGGATTGATTTTAGAAGCCGGGGAAAATTTATTTCGGGATTTTTGGAGTCCGTTTAGTATTTCTTTTATTTGTTTTTCTGCGCGGAATTAATTAAAAAAACGCAACCGACCTACGGGCCGTGTCCGACCCGGACACCAGGCCCGTCCAGGCTTTATAAGCCGGGGAGCCCAGCCCGGGACCTCCCCAAACCCTAGCGCGCTGCCCCACCGCCCTAGCGCCGCCGCTGCCGCCTTCGCTGCCACCGCCTCACCGCGCCGCCGCCGCCGCCGAAGCCCCGCCGCCGCCGCCGGAGCCTCGCCGGAGTTGCCGGGTAGTTTTTTATAGACGACGTTTTTTTTTCGAAAAACCGTTCGGTTTTTCCGACGGTTTTGTTCGTCTTTTTTAGTTTCGTTTTTTTAAATAGATCGGTTTTTCCGATTTATTTAAATAGCGAGCGTTCGTTCGTTCGTTCGTTCTAGCGAACGTTCGTCGTTTTTCTTTTCCCGGATTAAATCCGCGATTTTTGTGATCGCGATTCCTGATCCGATTTTCGTTTTAGTATAACTTTTCGCTCGTTTATCGGAATTAGGCGATTCAAGCGCCTGGAGTTTCGTCTCGAAACCATCTATCCGTTTAGCCAACTTCAACAAGTTTTTGCCACTGTAAAAATTGCCCTAGATTCAGAATAGTAAACGAAGTCTGTTTCTTTTGTCGTTTGACTTTCGTTGCTTCGTTTGATTTGATTCTTTTTGCAAACCGGAGTTCTTAAGTTGAATTTTCTGGTTAGATCTCTTATTTGAGTTTTACCTGTGCATTAGATGAATACTTATTGTATGCTTGTTTGTTTGTCTGCGATAGAATACCCAGAGTGCGCCGCCTGTTACTTCGAATCTCTAGGTTTCGCGGATCATCAGCAAGGCAAGTAACACTTTGATCATACCTCCTACTACCCAGTTTTATTGCATTAGATCAATCCTCAAACATTGCATGATTAGGATCTAATTAAATTGTGGGATGGTAAGTAGTTGAGGTAGTACCTATTACCTGTTGTATTATCAAACCTTTGGGAGTTACTTCTATGTTTGCCTATTATGCCATGCTATGCTAGTAGACGTGTATTGGCTGAGTGATATCCATGACAGATGTGAGTTTGCTAATTAATGGCTTATCTAAGGTGGCAACTTAAACACACATCTGGGTGGATTGAGGTACCTGGGTATTCCAGGATTGCCTGTTTTTCTTTATGGACCGCCACCCAGGCCCAAAGGGATCATGAGATTTTTCATACTAGAAACTTCCGTGTGCAGCCACAAGCTATTATGGGCTCTAGCATAGTTGATTAAGTCGTGCGAACTCTTATAGGTTGGACTAGCAGATGTAGGGGAAAGTAGGTGTAACGGTCTATCCATCGTAAGGTGCTAGCACTTCTAAAAGACTTTGTCTCGGTCATCCGTTTCTCAAACACCGTGTAGTGCGAGAAACCAAACGGAGGCGATCGAGTCTTGTGGGGAAAGTGCGCAAACCTCTGCAGAGTGTATAAACTAATCATGATTAGCCGTGTCCTCGGTTATGGACGTTGTCGGTGTCAAAACCGACGGATCTCGGGTAGGGGGTCCTGAACTGTGCGTCTAGGCCGGATGGTAACAGGAGACAAGGGACACGAAGTTTTACCCAGGTTCGGGCCCTCTCGATGGAGGTAAAACCCTGCGTCCTGCTTGATTAATATTGATGATATGGGTAGTACAAGAGTAGATCTACCATGAGATCGAGGAGGCTAAACCCTAGAAGCTAGCCTATGGTATGATCGTTGATGTGTATGTTGTCCTACGGACTAAAACCCTACAGTTTATATAGACACCGGGTAGGGTTAGGGTTACATAGAGTCGGTTACAATGGTAGGAGATCTGCATATCCGTATTGCCAAGCTTGCCTTCCACGCCAAGGAAAGTCCCTCCCGGACACGGTACGAAGTCTTCAATCTTATATCTTCATAGTCCAGGAGTCCGGCTGAAGGTATAGTCCGGCCATCTGGACACCCCCTAATCCAGGACTCCCTCAGTAGCCCCTAAACCAGGATTCAATGACGACGAGTCCGACTCGCAGATTGTCTTCGACATTGCAAGGCGGGTTCCTCCTCCAAGTACTTCATAGAAGATTTTGAACACAAAGATAGTGTCCGGCTCTGCAAAATAAGTTTCCACATATTGCCATAGAGAGAATAATATTTACACAAATCTAATCTGCTGACGTATTCCGTAGTGTGACATCACACCACGGCCAAGCTTTTATTCGAACCGTTTTACTGTCCCATCTCAGCATGTTATGCGAGGCGGTTTCCTTGGCATGTCTTGTTAAAGCAGAGATCGTGTCCCCCTTATTTCGGGATTCTCATCAATACGGGCATGGGTAACCCGACCGCTTCTAGGACTCCTAGATTATAGGCAAGTCCAAACGGACACGGAGAGGGCGCTTGATATCCACCCTCTTTATAAAGGGACAAGGCTTTTATTTTTCCCTCTCGTGCTCAATCGAATCCTTCCCCCGCCTCAAGTTCAAACGCCCAAAGTTTAGGTCAGGTGCTCCGAACCTTCAATCATGGCCGGATCTAGCCTTCAAGGACGATGGGTGCCCTCCTCCGTCACGGAAGAAGACATCAAAAAGTTGAGGGAGGCCAGGTATCTGACCGCCGAGATCTTGCATCGGCTGCCTCCCCGGGGGTAGGCCGTCCCTTCCCTCGAACCCAACGAGAGCGTCGTGTTCATTTCCCACTTCCTCCGAGGTCTAGGCCTTGCTCTGGATCCATTCGTCAGGGGCTTGATGTTTTACTACGGGCTAGATTTCCATGATCTAGCTCCGGACTCCTTTCTTCATATCATGACATTTATCATCGTGTGCGAGGCCTTCCTCCGGGTCACCCCTCACTTTGGCCTGTGGCTCAAGACCTTTGAAGTAAAGCCGAAGAAGATCGAGGGGCAACAGGTGGCGTGTGGAGGTGCCTCAATACGCAATATGATGGGAGCTCCGTGGCCCAAAGGTTCCATTCCAGAGGTATCTGAATTGTGGCAACAGGAGTGGTTCTACATCACGGCTCCTAGAAGTGCCAAGTGGGCGGCCCCTCCTGTTTTCCGCTCGGGCCCCCCACCACAACTGATGTCGTGGATCAGCAGAGGTCTGAGCTGGGGGCCAGCCAAGGACGTGCCTATACTGCAAGGCCGCATTCGAGATCTCTTCAATGGAGATTTCAGTTTGGTTGCGGTGATACAGGTTATGCTGGTTCGTCAAGTCCAGCCTTGCAAACGCCGGCCTCTTCGTCTGTGGGAGTTCAATCCTGAGGGACCGCGTGCCATTCAAAATTTTCTCGGCCTGACGCACGAGGAGATGTACGAATCATTCTTCGGACCTCAGACAGAGTGTCCAGAAATCACCGAGGACGTGGGCCTGAGTAGCAACCGCACCACCGAACAGGTAAGGCATCTTCCGGCGGAACATACTTTCTCTACTTTGTTACGAAGTTATCTCTGAGGGTTCGCTTTTTGACCAGGACTGGCTAACAAAGGCGAAGTTGATTCGGTTTCGGACCCCTCCCTGAGGGTTTGGAAAATCCGGTATTGGAAAAGATGCTCCAGATCACACCTTGCCCGGAGCCCTTGAAGGAAGATACTATGGAGGATAATGCGGGCGGACGCGGGGCCCCAACGCTGCCCATTCTAGCCGAGGGAGCGAGCGTCTCCATGAGGGAAGGCGACCAGAAGAGGAAAAGGACTGCGCCCGGGGATTCGGAAGCCGAAGCTTCCAAACGGGAGAAGAAGTCTCCCATAGAGGGTCCCACCTTGGGGGGCGTTGTTGCCGCACAAAGTCCGCGGGGGGATCAATCCTCCCATGAGTCGTAAGTGACCCGAAATACCTTTGATAGTACAGATATGCCATCTTTTTCTTCTGAGAAGATAACCACCGCATATATTTTTGCAGTTCGGGCCTTAGCCCCTCTCAAATGAGCTCATCTTCGGGGGATCTTCTTCCAGAGATGATGGAGAGCGAAACGCCTCCTTCGGACTCCTCCGCTCCGGAAGCGGGCGACCCTGAGGTATCGTCGTGGAGGGCCTCTCCGAGTCCGGTGAGGCCAGAAGATAATCCTGTTGACCCTCGAAGCTCCCAATGTCCGGCTCCCGAAGAGAGCAGACAAAAGAGTCTGGCACCGTCTAGTGTGCGATCGGATGTTCTGAGGGAGTTGGTGGGGCGAGCGGCCATCTCAGATGAACACCGTGTGCTGATGAATACGGTGATGGATAGAATATCGTCCGCCGAAAGCAGATTGCATGAAGCTTTTATGAGTCTACTGACAGGCTTTGAGGAACGTAAAAGAATGTATGATAGTCCTGCACATGCTAGGTGTGCCCTGTGTAGATTGTAGCCCTTGAGACTCTGGTTGTCATCGGAAATGACGATGAACAGAGGATCATATTCCCAGGTAATAACCATACTGCCTCTATGTGCAGGTGATGGAAGCTCCGGTGGCTAGCCGGACTAGCGAGTTTGCCCATTTAGAACGGCAGTTGGATGCTGCAGACGCCGACATCGAGCTTGTTAACAAAAGGCTTGACGAGGCATAGGGTAAGTGTCAATATCTGGTAAACGCCACATAGGAAGAGCAGCATGATGCCAGTATCTTAAATATGTTGTGACTGCAGATGGATCTGCCACTGTTGAAGCCTTGCGGGCAAAACTTGCCTGAGCCAAGGAACAAGCGAGGTTAGGTAATGCGGCTGCTGTGAAGGCGGCCAAAGAGTTGCAAGCCGAGAAGGCCGCGCATGGTGACACCCGAGACAAGATGGCCAAGATGGCTCTGGAATTAGAAGCCGCCGCTGACCGTTGCCGGGTTCTCGAAAAGGAAAACCAAGCGAAGGCATCGGACCTTGAGAAGGCTGCTGTGACGAAAAAGGATCTCCGCTCTCCTATGATGGCAAAGAAGGAGGAGCTGCGGGAAGCCGGGGATATTGTAGCTGGGAAATCCTTTATGTTGCGGAGGAAATTCGGAGATCCACGGTATGCCCCTTTGGATCGGCTGTGGAGTTCGGAGGATGTGTATATGGATTTGGCGGCGAGCGCTACCGATGCGGCCAAGTACTTCCAGGGTCAGACAGACCGTGGAGTAGACCAGCTGTTTTTGGGACAATTCCATTCTCCCGAGCGTCCACTTTCATTGACTGACCAATTAGCCGAATGGGCCGAACTAAATAGGTTGTCCGGACTCTCTATGAGGTCTGTTGTGGATCAGCTGTGGCCGGGAAGGTCAAAACCAAAACAGCTATTTCAGCTTGGTGCAGCAGTTCCTTGACGTGGTGCCGCGCATTAATGCGATGAAGAGGTCGGCCTGCATAGAGGGCGCACGGATGGCCTTTGCCCGTGTTAAGGCATACTGGGCGGAGATGGATGCTACCAATGTTGCAGCGCGGGATTCGGCTATAGGTCGAAAGGCTGCTGAGAAAGTTCTTGAGGGTGCCCATTTGATAGAGACCCAGTGCTCAAAAAATATTATGTTTGAGTGATATGTAATCTCATTGCAAGCTAAATGCTTTTATAAATTTTTATAAGGCTATTTTTATACTTTTGCCTGAAAGTAATATGATGCCTCCTGGGTGGCCGTTTATGTATACATGTGTATAACCTGAAAGATTGCAGTCGTTGGCTTCAGCCCCCACGCATATAATGCGTAGGTGCTCGAAAAAACACGCGTTCACACTTAACCCAACGTCTTGGTCCTATTAAGGAGGTGATAGCGGAGCGAGCGAGGCAACCGGACTATAATGCTTTAGCACTTTCACTTAGCCATAGGAGTTTGACAGTGGGGCTACTAGATAGCCCCTGGTGGCTCCGCACTCTCCCGGTTCCGGGGTGCGTACATGCCTGGACGGAAAACGGCCCTTCGTCAAGGCGGAGGAATTCTAACATTCCCACAGGTCATCGAGTGGTTGACCAGTCTCACGCTATATCATGACAGTCAGTTTTTGACTTTCTCTACTGAGGTGCTCGTCCGGATGAACCAGGGCACAATCGCAGTAGCTCTCCTGGTGCTACCTTAGACGGTAAAGCGGAACGTAAGGCACCAAAACACAGGAGCCGGGCAAACCCAACATTTGACCAAAGACAATGATTCGGAGCTGATGCATATAGGGCCAAACTCGCGACGTCGAACACTCCCTAAGGTATTCGGTCTTTGTGGTATAAACCGGGCCTAAATAATGGCCTTTGTAAGAAGCCCCTTGTGTCCAGGTACGTGCTTTGTTCTGGCGTGGCCACATGCCAAGACGTCAGCATCCTTCTCAATGGTGGATATGTATCAACAATAGGCAGTAAAAAAGGTTTACGCAGGGTCTTAATCTAAAAAGAATCCTTAGAGCAGGTCCCTGCTGCACGTCTGCGCCTGTGTCTCCGTTGTGCCGTATCCTGGACGGGTGTAGCACGATGATCGCCTGTAAAAGAGAGGAAGTTAAGTGAAAAAGTTGTCGTGCCAAAAGGATAGTTTTTAAAGAAACCATGTGTAATTCAAGATGATAAGAAATTGCCACTTGTCTGCGCGCGTTGAGCCCCTTGTATTGACAAATAGGGGTGTGACCACTTATTTCCGTATAAATAGCGGCACCGGACTTGATTAGTTGTATCTGAGGTCTTGACGACCTATTGGATGCTTTCGTTTGTCCGGGCTTAGTGTGCGGCGGCCAAGGCAGCCTCACTCTCTTCGGCGCGCAGAGATCGCTTGATATTTCCATGCACTGTAATGATGCCACATGGACCAGGCATCTTGAGTGTGAGGGAGGCGTAGTGCGGTATTGCATTAAAGCGAGCGAAAGCTTCGCGTCCGAGCAGTGCTTGATAGCCACTTTGAAACGGAGCGATGTGGAAAGTTAAATGCTCGCAACGGAAGTTATCGGGGGAGCCGAATATAACTTGTAGTAAGAGGGAGCCCCTATAACGAGCCCCTGGGCCTGGCGTTACTCCTTTAAAGGTAGTATTGCTATGGCGAATTTGTGTTGGGTCTAACCCCATCCTGTGGATTGTATCCTGATATATTAGGTTTAGGCTACTGCCTCCGTCCATCAAGACCATTGAAATTGATATCCGCCAATTACTGGGTCTAATACCAGGGCAGCCCATCCTGCGTGTCGGATACTTGCTGAGTAATCGCGATGGTCGAAAGTGATCGGTTAAGATGACCAGTGGCAGGACTTCGTAGTGATAGGCACTTGGGTATACTTTCCTAGGAGTGTCGTATTGTTTTTTTCCTTGATTATGTGTAACACATTTACTTTTTTGACTTCTGGTGGAAATTTCTTTTGTTCCGCCGTGTCTTTCTTGGGAGGCTCGTCCTCGTCTTCACTTGGTGTATCCCCCCCCTTATGTACGGCGTTGAGCTTGCTGGACTGCTTGAAGACCCAACATTCTCTGTGGGTATGATTAGCAGGTTTACCAGGGGTACTATGGATTTGACATACTTGGTCCAGAATTTTATTGAGGCTGGACAGTTCATCCCTGGTGCCTTTAGGCGGCTTTTGACCTGGCCGAGAGCTTTTGAATCTGGCATTTACTGCCATGCCCTTCGTGCTGTCTTCTTTATTACGGTGTTTGTTATTGCTGTTGCACCGTGATTTCCCGTTTCCATCTCTAACTTCAGATGTACTGGGGTCGCTGGTGCTGCATCTGGCTAGCCAGCTGTCCTCCCCCGCGCAAAAGCGGGTCATGAGGTTTGTTAATGTGGCCATCGTTCTCGGCTTATTTTGGCCGAGGTGTCTGTCGAGCCATTTGTCACGGACGCTATGCTTCAAAGCTGCTAAGGCTTCGGCGTTCGGACAGTCGACAATCTGGTTCTTTTTAGTAAGAAACTTGTTCCAAAGCTTTCGGGCTGACTCTCCGGGCTGTTGAGTTATATGACTTAAATCATCCGCATCCGGAGGTCAGACATAGGTCCCTTGAAAATTTGCCCGAAAGGCGTCTTTGAGCTCTTCCCAACTTCCGATCGAGCTTTTGGGGAGGCCTTTGAGCCAGTGACAAGCTGGCCCTTTGAGCTTGAGGGGTAGGTACTTGATGGCGTGGAGATCATCTCCTCGAGCCATGTGGATGTGAAGGATGTAGTCCTCAATCCAGACCCCAGGGTCTGTTGTTCCGTCATATGCCTCTATGTTTACGGGCTTGAATCCCTCTCGAAATTCATGGTCCAGCACCTCATCGGTGAAACATAGGGGGTTTGCGGCACCCCTGTAGCTGGGTGTACTGCGTTGTTCGGATGTTTGTTGTGTTGCATTGTATGCTGGGGCGCGCTTGCGTGGTCCATAGATGGATCTTGTTGCGCCGTCCTTTGGGTGTGGGCCCTCGCATGGGTCGTGTATTGTATGGTGAGCAGCGTTGTATGCCGCTTTGTATTGGTAGAGGGGTCGTCTATCCGACCATTGTTTGTTCGGTTTGATTATCCGGATTGCCGTTGTCCGGCAGCGGTTCGCCCTGCTCCAGCGCTGGGTCTGTGTGATCGCTATTTCTGTCGAGGCGGGATTTGGGGCGGCGCTTGCGTCGCCGCTTTGACTGCTTTTCGAGGGAACAAGCCTTCGGTGCGTCCTTCCGCTCCTCGTCGTCATCTTTTGGTGCGTCCACCATGTATACGTCATATGACGAGGTGGCTTCCAGGGCCCAATAGGCGCTGGTTATCGTCCTCCTTCATCGGCGTCCATACCGTCGATATCTTCGGAGTCGAAGTCGAGCATGTCGGTTAAGTCGTCGACAGTGGCTACAAAGTGGGTGGTGGGTGGGCTTTGAATTTCTTCATCGTCCGTACCCCAACCTTGCTGACCGTAGTCCGGCCAGGGCTCTCCTGATAAAGAGAGAGACTTCAGTGACTTCAGGATATCGCCAAAAGGCGAGTGCAAAGATGCAGTGTGCTGACAATAGGATGTCTAGGAGCGAGATATGAAAAAAAAAAGAGATACGAAAAAAAAAATAAAACAAGAAAAGAAAACAAAAAAAAAAGACAAAGAGAAAGAAAAATGACAAAAGGAGGAACTCGCACAATGCTCCATTGTCGCCGATACAACTCGGTGAAATTCGGAAATAACTTGGAGCAGGAAGAGATTTCTTCAGCGGGGTTGGCTCAGAGTCCCGAGCCGGAGTCCGGCTCCCATTGGGAAGTCCGGCCTCGCAGCGTCCGGGGCTAGGTGCTTGGCTCTATTCTGCGTTGAAGGTTGACATCACGCCCTAAAGGACGATCAAGACAGTGGCGTCCAACCGCTACCACATATCACACTCGCATCAGATGAGGAAAATCGCCAGTTAGGCCTCTGAAATTAAAGGGTCGGAGCCGATGCGCAGGGGATTTAGAAATAGAACACTATAGCGGGTCCTCCAGGCACTCGTTCGGCTCGGTGAAAGACACGGATAGAGATCTTTGGTAGACTAGTCATGCTCGTACGTGAACAGTGCGGCCGCGCACTCCAGTTTCAACTTCTATGAAAAGGCAGTCGCCGTGGCTTGCAAATCCGTCGACAGAGATCAAGTCTCCGCGGATGTCAGCTTGTAGTGTTAAACTTCCAAATCTGACCTGATGGCCAGGGGCGTAGCTTTCGATCTGCTCCAGACGGCCAAGTGAATTGGCCCGCAGTGCGAAGCCGCCGAAGACGAAGATCTGTCTGGGGAGGAAGGTCTCACCCTGGACTGCATCGCTATCGATGATCGTAGGAGCCATCGAGCCTGACGGCGACGACACAGAGGAACTCTCAATGAAAGCACCAATGTCGGTGTCAAAACCGATGGATCTCGGGTAGGGGGTCCCGAACTATGCGTCTAGGCCGGATGGTAATAGGAGGCAAGGGACACGAAGTTTTACCCAGGTTCGGGCCCTCTCGATGGAGGTAAAACCCTACATCCTGCTTGATTAATATTGATGATATGGGTAGTACAAGAGTAGATCTACCACGAGATCAAAGAGGCTAAACCCTAGAAGCTAGCCTACGGTATGATTGTTGATGTGTATGTTGTCCTACGGCCTAAAACCATCCGGTTTATAGACACCGGATAGGGTTAGGGTTACATAGAGTCGGTTACAATGGTAGGAGATCTACATATCCGTATCGCCAAGCTTGCCTTCCACGCCAAGGAAAGTCCCTCCCGGACACGGGACAAAGTCTTCAATCTTGTATCTTCATAGTCCAGGAGTCCGGCTGAAGGTATAGTCCCGTTTCATTCCATTACTCTCTATGTGTTACCTTGCCAGCATATTCCATGTGCTGACCCGTTTTCGGGCTGCAACGTTAATATTGCAGACTTTTCAGACGATGATTAAGGAGTTTTAGGTCGTGGTTCTATACTTAGTGATGCCGTTGGAGTTGATGGACTCACTTATCTTCCAAGCCTTCCACTGTTATCGTTATTAGATGGCCTTAAGCCATATTTATTGTAATAAGTTCTCTATTGAGACACTCGATGTAATAAGTGTGTGATTACTACTCTGTTATAAATCCTTCAAGTACTGTGTGGTGTCAGCATTACTAATCCAGGGATGACACCTGAGCACAGAGATCAGACTGTTTGAGGTCTGGTCGCTACATGGACTCATTATTTATTTATTTATATTGGTGTTAAACCTACTGTATTCCAACTTCGCTATGGTTCATAGCCCCCCGATACTAGCCATAGATTCATCAAAATAAGCAAACAACACACGAAAAATAGAATCTGTCAAAAACAGAACAGTCTGTAGTAATCTGTAGGTTTAAAATACTTATGTAACCCCAAAAATTCTGAAATAAATTGGTGGACGTGAGGAATTTGTCTATTAATCATCTTCAAAAAGAATCAACCTAATCGCACTCTCCAGTAAAAAATGGCAGCAAATCTCGTGAGCGCTAAAGTTTCTGTTTTTTACAGCAAGATCGCAAAAACTCCCCAAGTCTTCCCAAAGGTTCTAATTGGCACAAACACTAATTAAAAGCATAAAACCACATCTAAATATAAGTTAGATGAATTATTAATTACTAAACAGAACCAAAAAGAAAGAAACAAAAATAAAATTGGGTTGCCTCCCAACAAGCGCTATCGTTTAACGCCCCTAGCTAGGCATAAAAACAAGAATAGATCTAGGTATTGTCATCTTTGGTATGCAATCCATAAGTAGCTCTAATAATAGATTCATAAGGTAATTTATTTTTCTTTCTAGGAAAATGTTCCATACCTTTCCTTAACTAAAATTGGAATCTAATATTTCCTTCTTTCATATCAATAATCGAACCAATCGTTTTAAGGAAAGGTCTACCAAGAATAATAGGACATGTAGGATTGCAATCTATGTCAAGAACAAGGAAATCTACGGGCACATAATTCCTATTTGCAACAATAAGAACATCATTAATCCTTCCCATAGCTTTCTTAATGGTGGAATCCACAAGATGCAAGTTTACAGAACAATCATCAAATTCACGGAAACCTAACACATCACACACAGTTTTTGGAATCGTGGAAACACTAGCACCCAAATCACATAAAGCATAGCAGTCATGATCTTTAATCTTAATTTTAATAGTAGGTTCCCACTCATCATAAAGTTTTCTAGGGATAGAAACTTCTAATTCAAGCTTTTCTTCATAAGATTGCATTAAAGCATCAACGATATGTTTGGTAAAAGCTTTATTTTGACTATAAGCATGAGGAGAATTTAACACGGATTGCAACAAGGAAATACAATATATTAAAGAACAATTATCATAATGAAATTCCTTGAAATCCAAAATAGTGGGTTCATTGCTATGTAAAGTATTGACCTCTTCAATCCCACTTTTACCAATTTTTGCATCAAGATCTAAAAACTCCGAATCATTGGGATGCCTTTTAACTCAAGTTGACTAATCTCCAGTCCCATAATTATCAAGATTAATATTGCAAAACAAAGATTTAATAGGAGACACATCAATCACTTTTAGATCTTCAACATTATTATCATGAAAACTAGAAGAACATGCTTTCATAAAGCAATCTTTTTGTGCACGCATCCTAGCGGTTCTTTCTTTGCACTCATCAATGGAAATTCTCATGGCTTTGAGAGACTCGTTGATATCATGCTTAGGTGGAATAGATCTAAGTTTCAAAGAATCAACACCAAGAGAAATTCTATCCACGTTCCTAGCCAACTCATCAATCTTAGACAATTTTTCTTCAATCAAAGCATTGAAACTCTTTTGCGAACTAATAAATTATTTAATACTAGATTCAAAATCAGAGGGCATCTTATTATAATTTCCATAAGAATTGTTGTAGGAATTACCATAATTATTAGAGGAATTACTAGGATATGACCTAGGATTAAAGTTTCCTCTATACGCGCTATTACCAAAATTGTTCCTACCAACAAAATCATATCCATAGATTCATTATTATTCTCAATCAAAGTAGACAAAGGCATATCATCAGGATCAAAAGGAGCACTCTTATTAGCAAACAACTTCATAAGTTCATCCATCTTTCCACTGAAAACATTAATTTCTTCTATCGCATGAACCTTTTTACTAGTAGATCTGTCGGTGGGCCATTGAGAATAATTAACCATAATATTATCTTGGAGTTTGGAAGCTTCTCCTAAAGTGATTTCCATAAAAGTGCCTCCCACAGCCGAATCTAAAAGATTTCTAGAAGCAAAATTCAATCCGGCATAAAAATTTTGTATGATCATCCATAAATTCAAACCATGAGTAGGGCAATTACGAATCATTAATTTCATCCTCTCCCAAGATTGTGCAACATGCTCATGATCTAGTTGCTTAAAATTCATAATATCGTTTCTAAGAGAGATGATCTTAGCGGGAGGAAAATACTTAGATATAAAAGCATCTTTGCACTTATTCCAAGAATCAATACTATTTTTAGTTAAATAAGAAAACCAAGTTTTACCATGATCTCTAAGCGAAAACGGAAATAGCTTCAATTTAACAATATCATTATCCACGTCCTTGTTCTTTTGCATGTCAGACAAATCAACAAAGTTGTTTAGATGGGTAGAGGCATCTTCACTAGGAAGGCCAGCAAATTGATCTTTCATGACATGATTCAGCAAGGTAGTATTAATTTCACAAGATTCAGCATCGGTAAGGGGAGAAATCAGAGTGCTAATAAAATCATTATTATTGGTATTGGAAAAATCACACAATTTAGTATTGTCTTGAGCCATTGTGATAGACAATCCAACTCACAAGCACACAAGAAGCGAGTGAAAAAGAGGCGAACGAAAAAAGTGGGCGAATGGAAAAGAGGGCGAATAAAACGGCAAGGGTGAAGTGGGGGAGAGGAAAACAAGAGGCAAATGGCAAACAATGTAATGCGAGGGATAAGAGTTTGTGATGGGTACTTGGTATGTCTTGACTTGACTTGACTTGAATTGGCACAGATCTCCCCGGCAATGGCGCGAGAAATCCTTCTTGCTACCTCTTGAGCACTGCATTGGTTTTCCCTTGAAGAGGAAAGGGCGATGCAGCAAAGTAGCGTAAGTATTTCCCTCGGTTTTTGAGAACCAAGGTATCAATCCAGTAGGAGACTACACGCAAGTCGCCTCGCACCTACACAAACAAATAAGAACCTTGCAACCAACGCGATAAAGGGGTTGTCAATCCATTCATGGCCACATGCAAAAGTGAGATGTGATAGAGATAATAAGATAAATATATTTGGTATTTTTATGATATAGATTGAAAGTAAAGATTGCAAAGTAAAATAGATTGGAAACTTATATGATGGAAAATAGACCCGGGGGCCATAGGTTTCACTAGTGGCTTCTCTCAAAATAGCATAAGTATTACGGTGGGTAAACAAATTACTATCGAGCAATTGATAGAAAAATGCATAATTATGAGAATATCTATGCATGATCATGTATATATGCATCACGTCCGTGACAAGTAGACCGAAACGATTCTGCATCTACTACTATTACTCAACACATCGACTGCTATCCAGCATGCATCTAGAGTATTAAGTTCATAAGAACAGAGTAATGCATTAGGCAAGATGACATGATGTATAGGGATAAACTCAAGCAATATGATATAAACCCCATCTTTTTATCCTCGATGGCAACAATACAATATGTGCCTTGCTGCCCTTGCTGTCACTAGGAAAGGACACCGCAAGATTGAACCCAAAGCTAAGCACTTCTCCCATTGTAAGAAAGATCAATCTAGTAGGCCAAACCAAACTGATAATTCGAAGAGACTTGCAAAGATAACAAATCATACATAAAAGAATTCAGAGAAGAACCAAATATTGTTCATAGATAATCTTGATCATAAACCCACAATTCATCGGATCCCGACAAACACACCGCAAAAGAATTACATCGAATAGATCTCCAAGAAGATCAAGGAGAACTTTGTATTGAGATCCAAAGAGAGAGAAGAAGCCATCTACCTAATAACTATGGACCCGAAGGTCTGTGGTAAACTACTCACACATCATCAGAGAGGCTATGGTGTTGATGTAGAAGCCCTCCGTGATCAATTCCCCCTCCAGTGGAGCTTCGAAAAAGGCCCCAAGATGGGATCTCTTGGGTACAGAAGGTTGCGGCGGTGGAAATAGGGTTTCGTAGTGCTCTCGGATGTTTTCGGGGTATATGAGTATATATAGGCGAAAGAAGTCGGTCAGGGGTGCCACGAGGGGCCCACGAGGGTGGGGGGCGTGCCTCCCTGCCTCGTGGCCTCCTCGATGCTTCCTTGATGTGCACTCCAAGTCTCCTGAATTGTGTTTGTTCCAAAAATCACTCTCCCGAAGGTTTCATTAAATTTGGATTCCGTTTGATATTCCTTTTCTCCGAAACACTGAAATAGGCAAAAAAATAGCAATTTGCACTGGGCCTTTGGTTAGTAGGTTAGTCCCAAAAATAATATAAAAGTGTATAATAAAGCCCATTAAACATCCAAAACAGATAATATAATAGCATGGAACAATAAAAAATTATAGATACGTTGGAGACATATCACTTGCCGCTACTACTCTGCTTGTGGCTCGATCCGGCCTTGTCGATTTCGGTAATGAGGCACTTCCTCGTGTCAACGATCCGCCTATGCATCTCGTTGCATGTTGATATGTCTCCAACTTATCTATAATTTTTGATTGCTCCATGCTATATTATCTACTGTTTTGGACTATATTGGGCTTTATTTTCCACTTTTATATTACTTTTGGGACTAACCTATTAACCGGAGGCCCAACCCAGAATTGCTGTTTTTTGCCTATTTCAGTGTTTTGAAGAAACAGAATATCAAATGGAGTCCAAACGGAATAAAACCTTCGGGAACGTGATTTTCTCACCGAACGTGATCCAGGAGACTTGGACCCTACGCCAAGGAACAAAAGAGGCGGTCACGAGGGTGGGGGCGCCCCCCCTAGGGCGCGCCCCCTGGCTCATGGGCCCCTCGGAGCTCCACCGACGTACTTCTTCCTCCTATATATACCTACGTACCCCCAAACGAACAGATACGGAGCCAAAAACCTAATTCCACCGCTGCAACTTTCTGTATCCACGAGATCCCATCTTGGGGCCTGTTCTGGAGCTCCGCCGGAGGAGGGCCGTCATCACGGAGGGCTTCTACATCATCATAGCCTCTCCAATGAAGTGTGAGTAGTTTACCTCAGACCTTCGGGTCCATAGTTAATAGCTAGATGGCTTCTCTCTCTTTGAATCTCAATACAAAGTTCTCCCCCTCTCTTGTGGAGATCTATTCGATGTAATCTTCTTTTTGTGGTGTGTTTGTTGAGACCGATGAATTGTGGGTTTATGATCAAGTATATCTATGAATAATATTTGAATCTTCTCTGAATTCTTTTATGTATGATTGGTTATCTTTGCAAGTCTCTTCGAATTATCCGTTTGGTTTGGCCAACTAGATTGGTAGTTCTTGCCATGGGAGAAGTGCTTAGCTTTGGGTTCGATCTTGCGGTGTCCTTTCCCAGTGACAGAAGGGGTAGCAAGGCACGTATTGCATCGTTGCCATCGAGGATAACAAGATGGGGTTTATTTCATATTGCATGAATTTATCTCTCTACATCATGTCATCTTGCTTAAGGCATTACTCTGTTTTTAACTTAATACTCTAGATGCATGCTGGATAGCGGTCGATGAGTGGAGTAATAGTAGTAGATGCAGAATCGTTTCGGTCTACTTGTCACGGACGTGATGCCTATATACATGATCATGCCTAGATATTCTCATAACTATGCTCAATTCTGTCAATTGCTCAACAGTAATTCGTTCACCCACCATAGAATACTTATGCTCTTGAGGAGAAGCCACTAGTGAAACCTATGGCCCCGGGGTCTATTCTCATCATAGCAATCTCCATTACTTTAATCTTGCTTTGCTTTTTTGCTTTGCCTTTACTTTTACTTTGCATCTTTATACCAAAAATATTATATCTATCAGATATCACTCTCGTAAGTGACCGTGAAGGGATTGGCAACCCCTAATCGCGTTGGTTGTGAGTAGCTATCGTTTTGTGCAGGTATGAGGGACTTGAGCGTGGCCTCCTACTGGATTGATACCTTGGTTCTCAAAAACTGAGGGAAATACTTATGCTACTCTGCTGCATCATCCTTTCCTCTTTGGGGAAATCCAACGCAAGCTCAAGACGTAGCAAGAAGAATTTCTGGCGCCGTTGCCGGGGAGTCTACGCAAAAAGTCAACATACCAAGTACCCATCACAATCCCTATCTCTCGCATTACATTATTTGCCATTTGCCTCTCATTTTCCTCTCCCCCCAATTCACACTTGCCGTTTTATTCGCCCTCTCTCTCTATCCTCCCTCATTATTTGCCTCTTTTGCCCGTTTGCCCTTGTTTGCTCGTGTGCTAGTTTGCTTGCTTGTTTGTCGCGATGGCTCAAGATACTACCAAATTGTGTGACTTCACCAATACCAATAATAATGATTTCCTTAGCACTTCGATTGCTCCTCTTGCCAATACTGAATCTTGTGAAATCAATGCTGCTTTGTTGAATCTTGTTATGAAAGATCAATTCGCCGGCCTTCCTAGTGAAGATGCCGCTACTCATCTGAATAGCTTCGTTGATTTATGTGATATGCAAAAGAAAAGAGATGTCGATAATGATGTCGTTAAATTGAAGCTATTTCCTTTTTCGCTTAGAGATCGTGCTAAAGCTTGGTTTTTGTCTTTGCCTAAAAATAGTATTGATTCCTGGAACAAGTGCAAAGATGCTTTTATCTCTAAGTATTTCCCTCCCGCTAAGATCATCTCTCTTAGAAACGATATTATGAACTTTAAACAACTTGATCATGAACATGTTGCACAAGCTTGGGAGAGAATGAAATTAATGATACGTAATTACCCTACTCATGGTTTGAATTTGTGGATGATTATACAAATTTTTTATGCCGGATTGAATTTTGCTTCTAGAAATCTTTTAGATTCGGCCATGGGAGGTACTTTTATGGAAATCACTTTAGGAGATGCGACTAAACTCCTAGATAATATTATGGTTAATTATTCTCAATGGCATACTGAAAGAACTTCTAATAAAAAGTGCATGCGATAGAAGAAATCAATGTGTTGAGTGGAAAGATGGATGAACTTATGAAATTATTTGCTACTAAAAGTGTTTCTTCTGATCTTAATGATATGCCTTTGTCTACTTTGATTGAGAATAATAATGAATCTATGGATGTGAATTTTGTTGGTAGGAATAATTTTGTTAACAACGCTTATAGAGGGAATTTTAATCCTAGGCCATATCCTAGTAATCCTTCTAATAATTATGGGAATTCCTACAACAACTCTTATGGAAATTATAATAAGATGCCCTCTGAATTTGAGTATAGTATTAAAGAGTTTATGAATTCACAAAAGAATTTTAATGCTTTGCTTGAAGAGAAATTGCTTAAAGTTGATGAATTGGCTAGGAACGTTGATAGAATTTCTCTTGAGGTTGATTATTTAAATCTTAGATCTATTCCTCCTAAGCATGATATCAATGAGTCTCTCAAAGCCATGAGAATTTCCATTGATGAGTGTAAGGAAAGAACTGCTAGGATGCGTGCTTCCAAAGATGCCTTTATTAAAGCGTGTTCTTCCAATTCCTATGAAAATCAAGATGAAGATCTAAAAGTTATTGATGTGTCTCCTATTAAATCTTTGTTTTGCAATATGAATCTTGATGAAACTGAATATGATCTTCCTTTACCTAGAAGGCGTTCTAAAAATTCAGAGTATTTAGATCTTTGTGATGAAATTGATGAAAGTGGGATTGAAAGAAATAAAAATCTAGATGTTGCTAAACCCACTATATTGGATTTCAAGGAATTATATTATGAAAGTTGCTCTTTAATTGATTCTATTTCCTTGTTGCAATCCGTGCTAAATTCTCCACATGCTTATAGTCAAAATAAAGCCTTCACCGAACATATTATTGATGCCTTGATGCAATCTTATGAAGAAAAACTTGAGTTGAAAGTTTCTATCCCTAGAAAACTCTATGATGAGTGGGAACCAACTATTAAAATTAAAATTAAAGATCTTGAGTTTTATGCTTTGTGTGATTTGGGTGCTAGTGTCTCCACTATCCCTAAAACTTTGTGTGATTTGCTAGATTTCCGTAATTTTGATGATTGCTCTCTAAACTTGCATCTTGCGGATTATACTATTAAGAAACCTATGGGAAGAATTAATGATGTTCTTATTGTTGCAAATAGGAATTATGTGCCAGTATATTTCATTGTTCTTGATATAGATTGCAATCCTTCTTGCCCTATTATTCTTGGTAGACCTTTCCTTAGAACGGTTGGTGCGATTATTGATATGAAGGAAGGGAATATTAGATTTCAATTTCCATTAAAAAAGGGCATGGAAAAATTTCCAAGAAAGGAAATAAAATTTCCATTTGAAACTATCATGAGAGTCACTTATGGATTGCCTACAAAAGATGGCAATACCTAGATCTATCTTTGCTTGTTATGCCTAGCTAGGGGCGTTAAACTATAGCGCTTGTTGGGAGGCAACCCAATTTTATTTTTATTCCTTGATTTTTGCTCCTGTTTAGTAATAAATAAATTATTTATCCTCTGTTTTGGTTGTATTTTTTGTGTTTAATTAGTGTTTGTGCCAAGTAGAACCGTTGGGAAGACTTGGGGAAAGTCTTGTTGAACTTGCTGTAAAAAACAGAAACTTTAGCGCTCACGATAACTGCTTTCATTTTTATTTGAAGAGTGATATTTGGTTAATTATTTTTTCAGATGATTAATAGATAAATTCCTCACGTCCAGCAATTTATTTTAGAATTTTTGGGGTTCCAGATCTTGCGCTAGCTACAGATTACTACAGACTGTTCTGTTTTTGACAGATTCTGTTTTTCGTGTGTTGTTTGCTTATTTTGATGAATCTATGGCTAGTAAAATAGTTTATAATCCATAGAGAAGTTGGAATACAGTAGTTTTAACACCAATATAAATAAAGAATGAGTTAATTACAGTACCTTGAAGTGGTCTTTTGTTCTCTTTCGCTAACGGAGCTCACGAGTTTTCTACCTTAAGTTTTGTCTTGTGAAGTTTTCAAGTTTTGGGTAAGGATTTGATGGATTATGGAACAAGTAGTGGAAAGAGCCTAAGCTTGGGGATTCCCATGGCACCCCCGAGATAATCTAAGGACACCTAAAAGCCAAAGCTTGGGGATGCCCGGAAGGCATCCCCTCTTTCGTCTAATTCAATCGGTAACTTTACTTGGAGCTATATTTTTATTCACCAACATGATATGTGTTTTGCTTGGAGAGTCTTGTATTATTTCTGTCTTTGTTTGTTAGTGTGCCACAATCATCCTTGCTGTACACACCTTTTGAGAGAGCCATACATGAATTAAAATTTGATAGAATACTCTATGTGCTTCACTTATATCTTTTGAGCTAAGTAGTTTTTGCTCTATGTGCTTCACTTATATTTTTGAGCTAAGTAGTTTTGCTCTATGTGCTTCACTTATATCTTTTGAGCTATAATTTTGCTCTATGTTCACTTAGATCTTTTAGAGCACGGTGGTGGATTTGTTTTAAAGAAACTATTGATCTCTCATGCTTCACTTAAATTATTTTGAGAGTCTCTTAATAGCATGGTAATTTGCTTAATAATAATATGCTTGGTATTCAAGATTTGTGAAACTTTCTTTTGAGTGTGTTGAATACTAAGAAAAGATTGAAGCATGATAATTGTTTTGAGATATGGAGGTGATAATATTAAAGTCATGCTAGTTGAGTAGTTGTGAATTTAAAGAATACTTGTGTTAAAGTTTGTGATTCCCTAGCATGCACGTATGGTGAACCATTATGTGATGAAGTCGGAGCATGATTTATTTATTGATTGTCTTCCTTATGAGTGGCGGTCGGGGACGAGCGATGGTCTTTTCCTACCAATCTATCCCCCTAGGAGCATGCGCGTATTACTTTGCTTTGATAACTTCTAGATTTTTGCAATAAGTATATGAGTTCTTATGACTAATGTTGAGTCCATGGATTATACGCACTCTCACCCTTCCACCTTTGCTAGACTCTCTAACACCGCGCACCTTTTGCCGGTATCATACACCCACCATATACCTTCCTCAAAACAGCCACCATACCTACCTATTATGGCATTTCCATAGCCATTCCGAGATATATTGCCATGCAACTTTCCACCGTTCCGTTTATTATGACACACTCCATCATTGTCATATTGCTAGCATGATCATGTAGTTGACATTGTATTTGTGGCAAAGCCACCGTTCATAATTCTTTCATACATGTCACTCTTGATTCATTGCATATCCCGGTACACCGCCGAAGGCATTCATATAGAGTCATATCTTGTTCTAAGTATCGAGTTGTAATTGTTGAGTTGTAAGAAAAATAAAAGTGTGATGATCATCATTATTAGAGCATTGTCCCAGTGAGGAAAGAATGATGGAGACGATGATTCCCCCACAAGTTGAGATGAGACTCCGGACGAAAAATAAAAAAAGAGGCCAAAGAAGCCCAGATAAAAAAAGAGGCCACAAAAAAAAGGCCCAAATAAAAAAAATAAAAAAATGAGAGAAAAAGAGAGAAGGGACAATGTTACTATCCGTTTACCACACTTGTGCTTCAAAGTAGCACCATGATCTTCATAGTAGAAAGTCTCTCATGTTATCACTTTCATATACTAGAGAACTTGGCTTGTATATTCCAATGATGGGCTTCCTCAAATTGCCCTAGGAATTCATGAGCAAGCAAGCTGGATGCACACCCACTTAGTTTCTTTTTGAGCTTTCATATACTTATAGCTCTAGTGCATCCGTTGCATGGCAATCCCTACTCACTCACATTGATATCTATTGATGGGCATCTCCATAGCCCATTGACACGCCTAGTTGATGTGAGACTATCTTCTCCCTTTTTTCTCCACAACCACCATTCTATTCCACCTATAGTGCTATGTCCATGGCTCACGCTCATGTATTGCGTGAAGATTGAAAAAGTTTTGAAAAAGTTAGAGCATGAAACAATTGCTTGGCTTGTCATCGGGGTTGTGTATGATTTAAATATTTTGTGTGGTGAAGATAGAGCATAGCCAGACTATATGATTTTGTAGGGATAACTTTCTTTGGCCATGTTATTTTGAGAAGACATAATTGCTTTGTTAGTATGCTTGAAGTATTATTATTTTTTATGTCAATATAAACTTTTGTCTTGAATCTTTCTAATCTGAATATTCATACCACAATTAAGAAGATTTGCATTGAAATTATGCCAAGTAGCACTCCGCATCAAAAATTCTCTTTTTATCATTTACCTACTCAAGGATGAGCAGGAATTACGCTTGGGGATGCCTGATACGTCTGCAACGTATCTATAATTTTTGATTGCTCCATGCTATATTATCTACTGTCTTGGACTATATTGGGCTTTATTTCCCACTTTTATATTACTTTTGGGACTAACCTATTAACCGGAGGCCCAACCCAGAATTGCTGTTTTTTGCCTATTTCAGTGTTTTGAAGAAACAGAATATCAAATGGAGTCCAAACGGAATAAAACCTTCGGGAACGTGATTTTCTCACCGAACGTGATCCAGGAGACTTGGACCCTACGCCAAGGAACAAAAGAGGCGGTCACGAGGGTGGGGGCGCCCCCCCTAGGGCGCGCCCCCTGGCTCATGGGCCCCTCGGAGCTCCACCGACGTACTTCTTCCTCCTATATATACCTACGTACCCCCAAACGAACAGGAGTACGGATGCCCAAAAACCTAATTCCACCGCCTGCAACTTTCTGTATCCACGAGATCCCATCTTGGGGCCTGTTCTGGAGCTCCGCCGGAGGAGGGCCGTCATCACGGAGGGCTTCTACATCATCATAGCCTCTCCAATGAAGTGTGAGTAGTTTACCTCAGACCTTCGGGTCCATAGTTAATAGCTAGATGGCTTCTCTCTCTTTGAATCTCAATACAAAGTTCTCCCCCTCTCTTGTGGAGATCTATTCGATGTAATCTTCTTTTTGTGGTGTGTTTGTTGAGACCGATGAATTGTGGGTTTATGATCAAGGTATATCTATGAATAATATTTGAATCTTCTCTGAATTCTTTTATGTATGATTGGTTATCTTTGCAAGTCTCTTCGAATTATCCGTTTGGTTTGGCCAACTAGATTGGTAGTTCTTGCCATGGGAGAAGTGCTTAGCTTTGGGTTCGATCTTGCGGTGTCCTTTCCCAGTGACAGAAGGGGTAGCAAGGCACGTATTGCATCGTTGCCATCGAGGATAACAAGATGGGGTTTATTTCATATTGCATGAATTTATCTCTCTACATCATGTCATCTTGCTTAAGGCATTACTCTGTTTTTAACTTAATACTCTAGATGCATGCTGGATAGCGGTCGATGAGTGGAGTAATAGTAGTAGATGCAGAATCGTTTCGGTCTACTTGTCACGGACGTGATGCCTATATACATGATCATGCCTAGATATTCTCATAACTATGCTCAATTCTGTCAATTTCTCAACAGTAATTTGTTCACCCACCGTAGAATACTTATGCTCTTGAGAGAAGCCACTAGTGAAACCTATGGCCCCCGGGTCTATTCTCATCATATCAATCTCCATTACTTTAATCTTGCTTTGCTTTTTACTTTGCCTTTACTTTTACTTTGCATCTTTATACCAAAAATACCAAAAATATTATATCTATCAGATCTCACTCTCGTAAGTGACCGTGGAGGGATTGACAACCCCTAATCGCGTTGGTTGCGAGTAGCTATCGTTTTGTGCAGGTACGAGGGACTTGAGCGTGGCCTCCTACTGGATTGATACCTTGGTTCTCAAAAACTATGGGAGATACTTATGCCACTCAGCTGCATCATCCTTTCCTCTTCGGGGAAATCCAACGCAAGCTCAAGACGTAGCACATGTGTACACGCTCTTGGCCGCTAACCTAAGGGGAGGTTCATCCAGTTGCTGCATCGAAGCCCCGTGACAGGATATGGGATGTGTTCTGTTGGCATCCTGCTTCATCTTTTTGTAGTATGGGTCGATGATGGCCAAGGCGAGTTCAACCAGGGAGTCCTTCTTCATGCTGCCCCAGACCCTGTAGTGCTTAGGGATTTCGACAAGGTTCTTGCAGGCCAAGCCTGTAACCCTGAGCGCTTTTACATTGTCGGTGGTTTCCACCATAGCGAACTTGTAGTCGGTGCCGTTGACAAACCTGGCGAAACGGTCCTGAGGCTCTGTGGCCATGCTGTAGTGGTAGATGAGGACATGATGGCGCACACACAACTGGGCAACGACAAACTTCTGATCTATGTTGGGACGACCGCTAGTGTACTAGAGGTCGATGCCGACCACCTTGTACTTGTCTCAAGGAAGCAACTTCTCAACGGTGTTGATGTAGTCGTCCACCACGGCCAGCTTGATGGTGTACACCACTGAGAGATCCGTCTCCCTCACGTGGGTCTCCACTTTATGCTCGCCGAACTCCATTGGAGCGCCGCTAGACATCCCCTCTCTACGTGTTGTCGTGGGTGTGCTTTTTGTGTTGTCGGGCGCGATCGAAAGGTTGAAGAGACTAAGGTTATAATGGCCGCAGGAATTAAAGGGGAAGTCGGCCGGCCTAGAATACCGGCATGCCCGATGGCAGTTCTAATTTGCGACGTGTAACTCCATTGTGACACACGTAACTGCATCGTGGCACCGCGTGCGGCGCAACCACATGCATATGGGACCCTCGACGTGATCGTGCGCATGCCCAATCGCTGGCAGGGCGCGTGCGGAGGGACGCGAGCAGAGCGCTCCGCAGTCTCCTTAACGGCAAGAAACCATATATATGCATATAGTAGTTGAACACGCAAGGAAAAGTTGTCCACAAGCCGAGCGCATGGAGGTATGCGAGTAGAGCGCGCCGACGGACACGAGCAGAGTGTGTCGCGGCGCCTAACGGCAAGCACATCGTGTTGCGGTGCCCAACGGCGAGCACAATGCATCGAGGAACGTGAGCAGAGGCCGACACAGTGATACGTGGCTAATAAGACGAACCGTGCGAGTGATGGCGGAGACATCAAGCACGAATCTGATTAGAGTTGCGTGTGCGATACGTGGCATATAGTTGATCCATCCGAGCTGTTTGTGATGTAATAAGCCATGTGTGTTGTGGGAAAATGCTTGCTGGTATATAACCGTTTGCGATTTATGAATTCATGACCGACGGGTTACCTACTATGGTCCGTGTGCGATGTGATATGCTCTGTTTGCAAAACATCTATGCTCTGTGTACAGAAGAACAACATATATATACTTGTAACAGGAAATGATTGCAAGACCAAATTAAACATCCAATTACGTTATATAAAAAATACCATAAATATTGCAAGGTTCAAATTCCAGCATTACAAGGCCCAAATTCAAAGATTACAAGGTTCAAACTATTCAGACACATAAAATTCATCTTGTTCAGAATCTTTTTCATGCATTATTTCTGCGAAAGGACCAACCACCGAGAAGTCATATAGCGACTCATTATAGTGACTTCCGAATAATCTGTCATATGAAGTTACAAACTGAAATTTAGCTTGTGAAGAGCCTTTTCCATTCAACTGTAGACGTTTGCACTCTTTAGCAATCCATTCACTCCTGCACAGTAAATATAGGGCAAACCTCATTACCTTGAGCAACCTTGCTTTCTCAACAAAGAACCTGGTGAATTTAATTTTTGGTGTGATGCCTCGGTACTCGTTAAAAGTAATTTATGTGAGATGAAGATCAAGGCACTCAATGGGATTGTTATATTCCCCAACATTTTCTACTTTTGGGCCTGCTAGTATCTGCAAATGAAGACAACATATTAGTGCATAGCTGCAGATTCGAACATTTCGGACCTCTTTGATTTGCAGGATTTCTAAAATACACGAAAAGAGTGAAATGCCACCTTCAAACTTTCATGATAAACTTTTATCATGAAAGCATGTCGGGCGAAGGAATAAAACACGTACAACACTAGCATCTCAAAAAAATGTATTGAAATACTCCAAATTTCCTTTAGAAATCATTCTACATTTGTCATTCTAATCATGGGTAAAAGTAAAAAAGTTGAGCTCCGTTGTGGTTAACAATTAACAGGAAAGGAGCATCACCTTGATGTATGGCTTCTCCGTGCAAGGAAAGCATCTAAGGAATCTAAAAACTTTATCCAGATCGGGGCCGACAAATTGTAGGGCCAAGATCTTCACTGTGCGTAGAGGCCGGGTCAAGCTTGTGGGAACCATATTATGGATGACAGGTGAACATATAGTTCAATATCAATTAGTAAAATGTGATGTCCAATAATATACAAGGAGAAGAATAAGACTGTTGTACTTGAACGGATAATGATCCAGTAACAAGTTCGTTGAATTCAGCACTGTCGGATTTCGGGTTTCGGCAGACCCTTGAGGTTCGAACACTGTGGTGCGTGCGGAGATCTGTCCCCTACCGATCTACGTCCGATCCTCTCGTGCGAAATAAGATGAAAATGATGAACAACACAACAGAAACGAGGTTTATACTGGTTCGGGCCACCGTTGTGGTGTAATACCCTACTCTAGTGTGTGGTATGGTGGATTCCCTCAGGGGCTGATGAGGATCAGTACAAAGGAAGAACAACCTCGCGAGAGGTGTTCTTGAGCTGGTGCGATGAACTGCTAGGGTGAGTTCAGTCGCCTCTCTCTCTCTGCTAGGGTTCTACCAGATTTCCCCATTTCTCTACTCTGTGGTGGCTAGCTCTATTTATAGAGGCCCTGGGCCTCTCCCCAAATAATGAGCGGGAAGGGCGCCAACAATTGGCCATTTTGAAGGGGAACATCTAGTACAAGTTATCCTGACCAAAGGTGGTCTTCGGCTGCCAAAAGCACTGGTGATGACGCCGTCTTGGGCTCCACGGTGACCTCCGTCCGGCCGTCCGGCTGGTCTTGGTCTCGTTGCACCGGAATGGTAACCTTTTCCTGATACCTTGGCATGTGCTTGCCCCCTTTGCACCAAAGGGGAAACAAGGACCCTGCGCAGGCCGGCGCCCGCCTGACGCCCGCCTAGCCTTGATCGTCATGGCTTGCGTCATGGGATCCTCGCGAGGTACCCCTGCCTTGATCTCTCCGCCTCCTCGCGAGCCTGCCTGATGAGGCCGCTTTCGAGGAAGCTTCCTGTCGTCCGCACCACGAGGCTTGGCCCCTCGCGAGGGTCTTGAGCTTGGGCTGATGAAGATGGGCCACGCTGGCCCCCACCTGAGCCACGCCGCAGGCCGCAGGCAGGCAAGTCTGGGGACACCCGTTCCCAGAACACCGACAAGCACACGAATAGCCCAACAGTGTTAATTTCGGTGCATGAATGACCCTGATTCTTGCTGGACCTAATTTATCATGTACATGCAATCTCTCGAGGAAAGGCGCACTCTCAATGACAATATCGTGAAACACCTCAAATGACAGCCTTAGGCGGCGCCAGCAATGCACATAAATCGCATGGACATTCATCAAGGTGATGTGGAGGCTACTGAACCAATCCAACAAATGAAGATGAAGGTACTCGAGCGTTGTACAACCGACGAGCAGGCGCTCCAAATCCTCCTTCGACATGCAGACGGCAATAAGCTCGAGGTGCTTAAGTTTAGGGAGATAAAGAGCACGTGGGGCATCGATCTGGGGGAAAATGCATGCACTGCCTGAATGTAGTGCGGCGCAGCGAGGGCGCGAGGCAGAACACGGACGACGGCAACGAGCAAGGAGGTCTAGCATGAAGGCTAATCTCCTCAAGTCGATCCAGGGCTGGGGATAGGAACTAGTAGTGCAACCTGGGTTCGATCATTGAGCCTGCCAATAGCAAGGCGTCTGACCGGCCCAGGGTGCGTGTCGAGGATGTGGGACAATGCGTCCAGGCTTTACCGCGCCCCGCTACAGAACTCGTGGTCGACGATGATGTCCAGGGGGTGGTGTGCCATAGGGGCCACCACCCCCGCGAGAGGACAGTGGTCCACATGCATATTTGATGCGGAGGTGGGATATGATGGTTACCAACATCTCATTGGGGAGGTTGCTGATGAAGTCCATGTTCGCCGGAGGCTCTTGCAGTTCTGGCTCGACCCGCCCTGCTTGCTGGACGGCTCATCCTCCATCTCGCAGCAGGCAGCGATCCTTGGTGGCGGTGCTTGTAGATGAGAACGGAGGACTGTTCTACGTACCTTCCCGAGGTGGCCGAAACAAAAGTCCCAAACCATCAATAAATTGCAGCGATTGTGCGTGCGCGGCGGACTGCTCACAGTCATCATGTCTAATCAAACAGCTGCCCGCGGTAGTAAATGGTTAGGTGAATGCCCTTGGTTGGACAAATACGACCGTTTGCGATAATAACATGGTGTCTATTTGTTAGAAATGCCTAGGAAAATCAATGTATAAAACGGCAAAACGATCCTTGAGTAATTTTATATGTTTAGCAGAGTTGCATGTTTCCCCTGTAAAATAAGTCAAGGCGGGAATATACACCGTTTTTTGTTTTGCACACTGATGACCCACAAGTATAGGGGATCTATCATAGTCCTTTCGATAAGTAAGAGTGTCGAACCCAACGAGGAGCAGAAGGAAATGATAAGCGGTTTTCAGCAAGGTATTCTCTGCAAGTACTGAAATAAGTGGTAAGAGATAGTTTTGTGATAAGATAATTTGTAATGAGCAACGAGTAACAAAAGTAAATAAAGTGCAGCATGGTGTCCCAATCCTTTTTGTAGAAAAGGACAATCCTGGACAAACTCTTATATTTGGAAAAGCGCTCCCGAGGACACATGGGAATATCGTCAAGCAAGTTTTCATCACGTTCATATGATTCACGTTCGGTACTTTGATAATTTGACATGTGGGTGGACCGGTGCTTGGGTGTTGTTCTTACTTGAACAAGCATCCCACTTATGATTAACCTCTATTGCAAGCATCCACAACTACAACAAAAGTATTAAGGTAAACCTAACCATAGCATGAAACATATGGATCCAAATCAGCCCCATACGAAGCAACACATAAACTAGGGTTTATGCTTCTGTCACTCTAGCAACCCATCATCTACTTATTACTTCCCAATGCCTTCCTCTAGGACCAAATAATGGTGAAGTGTTATGTAGTCGACGTTCACATAACACCGCTAGAGGCTAGACAACATACATCTCATCAAAATATTGAACGAGTACCAAATTCACATGACTACTAATAGCAAGACTTCTCCCTTGTCCTCAGGAACAAACGTAACTACTCACAAAGCATATTCATGTTCATAATCAGAGGGGTAATAATATGCATAAAGGATCTGAACATATGATCTTCCACCAATTAAACCAACTAGCATCAACTACAAGGAGTAATTAACACTACTAGCAACCAACTCGCACCAATCCTAGACTTGGAGACAAGAATTGGATACAAGAGATGAACTAGGGTTTTGAGATGAGATGGTGCTGATGAAGATGTTGATGGAGATTGCCCTCTCACGATGAGAGGAGCGTTGGTGATGACGATGGCGATGATTTCCCCCTCCGGGAGGGAAGTTTCCCCAGCAGAACAGCTCTGCCGGAGCCCTAGATTGGTTCCGCCAAGGTTCCGCCTCGTGGCGGCGGAGTTTCGTCCCGAAAGGTTGCTTTTGGTTTTTTTTTCTTGACGAAAAACTTCATATAGCAGAAGATGGTCATCGGAGAGCCACCAGGGGGCCCACGAGGTAGGGGGGCACGCCCTAGGGGGGGGGCGCCCCCACCCTCGTGGAAAGGGTGTGGCCCCCATGGTCTTCATCTTTGGCGAGGATTTTTCATTATTTATTATAAGGTATTCCGTGGAGTTTCAAGACTTTTAGAGTTGTGCAGAATAGGTCTCTAATATTTGCTCCTTTTCCAGCCCAGAATTCCAGGTGTCGGCATTCTCCCTCCTTATGTAAACCTTGTAAAATAAGAGAGAATAGCCATAAGTATTGTGACATAATGTGAAATAACAGCCCATAATGCAATAAATATCGATAAAAAACCATGATGCAAAATGGACGTATCAACTCCCCCAAGCTTAGACCTTGCTTGTCCTCAAGCGAAAGCCGATAACAATAAATATGTCCCCATGTTTAGAGGTAGAGGCGTCGATAAAACTAAAATACGGACATGAGGGCATCATGATTGTTCTCATAACAGCAGCATACATAGATATTGTCATATGATTACTTATGTTCAAGTGATGATCTATTCACAATGCAAAAGTATGAATCAGAAACCTTATTGAGAACCAACAAACTATAACCTCAGTCATTGAAGCAATTGCAATTTATCATAACATCAGAAAGAGTCTATGTCAGAGCTAAAAAGCAAGTCCACATACTCAACTATCATCTAGTCCTTCATAATTGCTAATGCTCGCGCAATACTTATGGTTACGGAGTTTTAATCGGACACAGAGAAAGATAGGGGCTTATAGTTTCGCCCCACAACCTTTTACCTCAAGGGTAATGTCAACAATAATAACTCATGCCCCCCTACATCCAATTAGATATATATATCAGGTTCTTTCCAACATGCTGGGCTTGCCAAAGGATAAAATGAAAAAGGGAGAGGTGAAGATCACCATGACACTTGCATAAGGTAGAAGATAATAATAAAAGATAGGCCCTTCGCAGAGGGAAGCAGAGGTTGCCATGCGCTTTTATGGTTGGATGCACAAAATCTTAATGCGAAAGAACGTCACTTTATATTGCCCCTTGTGATATGAACCTTTATTATGCAGTCCGTCGCTTTTATTACTTCCACATCACAAGATCGTATAAAGCATATTTCTCCCACACTAATCATCCATATTTAGAGCAATTTTTATTGCTTTGCACCGATGACAACTTACTTGAAGGATCTTACTCAATCCATAGGTAGATATGGTGGACTCTCATGGCAAAACTGGTTTAAGGGTATTTGGAAGCACAAGTAGTATCTCTACTTGGTGCTGAGAATTTGGCTAGCATGAGGGGGAAAGGCAAGCTCAACATGTTGGATGATCCATGACAACATACTTTATCTCAGATATAAGAAAACATAACCCATTACGTTGTCTTCCTTGTCCAACATCAACTCTTTAGCATGTCATATTTTGATGAGTGATCCCAATCATAAAAGATGTCAATAATAGTATATTTATATGTGAAACCTCTCTTTCCTTATTACTTCCTATTAATTGCAACGATGACCAAAGCTATGTCTGCCAACTCCCAAAAACTTTTAATCATCACACTCTTTCTATGTGAAGTCATTACTATCAATAAGATCAATATGAACTTTTGTTTCTTTTGTTTCTTTTTCTCTTTTCTTTTATTCACCCAAGATCATAGCAAGAAAATCAAGCCCTTGACTCAACACTAATCTTTATTATATAGCTCATGGACTCGATTACATAGAGAGATCATAAGGCAAAACTCATGACTAGATCATACTAAGAACTTTTATTCTACTAGATCAAAATATTACCACAAGGATCGAACTAAAAAAATGGTAAAGATAAAAGTGAGGGTGATACGATACTGGGGCACCTCCCCCAAGCTTGGCAGTTGCCAAGGGGAGTGCCCATACCCATGTTATTATAACTCCTTGGTTGGTGAAGAAGGTGGAGGTGTTGTTGACTTAGTTGATGGCATAGACTTCTCCCTTAATTTACGCTTGAGGACGGCATTTTGATCCCTCAGATCATCAATCTCCCAATCCAGGGTTAATATCTTTTTGCATAGGTCCTGCTTATTTTCCTGCAAGATACGAAAAGGGATAAACTTGAATTTTGGTTTCTTTACCCTATCAGGGAGACTTGACTTTTTGAACTCCACGTGCATATCCCCAGGTTGAGGTAATGGGGCTTCATCTTCATCTGAGCTTGTCTCCTCCTTCCCATTGGGTTCATAGTCCTCTTCTTCCTCCGTGGTCCAACCATCGTGCTCCACATCTCCATAGACCTTAGGATTAGCTAAGTAATCATCCACATAGCTTTCTCCTTCTGAATCCTGGGAAGACATGTTGATCTAATCTGCAGCGGGACAGCTCGAAACAAAAACAGAGCATAGTTGCGTGATACGGGAGTCAAAACCTTCGGGAGAATATATAGTGAATTTTTACCGACCAAAATACGTATCATGCCAGAAAATGGAGTCCGGAAGGCACACGAGGTGCTCACGAGGTAGGGGGGCGCGCCCAGGGGGTAGGGAACGCCCTCCACCCTCGTGGTGCCCTCGTGTCCTTCCCGGACTACTACTTAATTTTCTATTTTTCTAAATATTCCAAAACGGAGAAATATTGCCTTAAAAATTGTTTTGGAGTCGGTTTACTTACCGTACCACATACCTATTCCTTTTGTGAGTCTGAAACGTTCTGGAAAGTGTCCCTTATGTATTCCTCAGGGGTTACGGTTTCAATAATATTGGTTTCAATGATGATGGGATTACCTGAGATATAATGTTTATTTCTTTGACCGTTTACCACCTTCGGATTTGTGCCTTCGAAGTTGTTGATTTTTATGGCACCGGAACGATAGACCTCCTCGATAACATAGGGGCCTTCCCATTTAGAGAGAAGTTTTCCTGCAAAAAATCTTAAACGAGAGTTGTATAGCAATACATAATCACCTACATTAAACTCACGCTTTTGTATCCTTTTGTCATGCCATCTTTTAACCTTTTCTTTAAACAACATGGCATTTTCAGAAGCTTGGGTTCTCCATTCATCAAGAGAGATAATATCAAATAACCTCTTTTCACCGGCAAGTTTGAAATCATAGTTGAGCTCTTTAATAGCCCAATATGCCTTATGTTCTAGTTCGAGAGGTAAGTGACATACTTTTCCATATACCATTTTATACGGAGACATACCCATAGGATTTTTATATGCAATTCTATAGGCCCATAATGCATCATCAAGTTTCTTGGACCAATTCTTTCTAGACCTATTGACAGTCTTTTGCAAAATTAATTTGAGTTCTCTATTACTCAATTCTATTTGACCACTAGACTGTGGGTGATACGGAGATGCAATTCTATGATTGACGTCATATTTAGCATGCATTTTACGGAAAGCACCATGAATAAAATGTGAACCACCATCAATCATTAAATATCTAGTGACTCCAAACCTCGGAAAAATAACTTCTTTAAGCATTTTAATAGAAGTGTTATTATCAACACTACAAGTTGGAATAGCTTCTACCCACTCAGTAACGTAATCAACACCAACTAAAATATGTGTATATCCATTAGAGGCAGGAAAAGATCCCATATAATCAAAGCCCCAAACATCAAACGGTTCATGTAACACCCCATATGTAACTTGTCATATTTGTATTCCAACTCTTTCCATTTCCGGCACTAAGTTATGGTATTTCCTCGTTGTCGGGTTTTTGTATCCGTGCTGCTTTTGTCATTGTCATGCATCTCATATCATGTCATCATGTGCATCGCATTTGCATACGTGTCCGTCTCATGCATCCGAGCATTTTCCCCGTTGTCCGTTTTGCATTCCGGCGCTCCTATGTCCTCCAGTGTCCCCTTTTACCTATTTTCGTGTGCGGGATTTAAATGTTCTCGGATTGGACCGAGACTTGCCAAGCGGACTTGGTTTACTACCGGTAGACCGCCTGTCAAGTTTCGTGCCATTTGGACTTCGTTTGATACTCCAACGGTTAACTGAGGAACCGAAAAGGCCTCATGTGTGTTGCAGCCCAACACCTCCCCAAAGTGGCCCAAAACGCACCTAAACCCCCTCCATCATCTCGGCCGTTCGATCACGATCGCGTGGCCGCAAACCGTGCTCAATTTGGAGCCTCCTAGCTCCCTCTACCTATAAAAAGGCATCTCCCCCAAAATTTTCGGATCAAACCCTAGCCCCCTCCCTCTCCTCACGCCGCCGGACACCAACCCCTAGGCCGAACGTGTCCGCCCGGCTCCGCCCGACGAATACCGCACCGCCACGTGGCCCGCCGCCGCCTCCCGCGCCGCCGGCCCGCCGAGGCCAGGGCGGGCCCCCGAGGCGAGCGCCCCTCGCCGCGCCGCCCGTCCCTTCGTCGTGCCGCCCTGCTCCACCTCGACGCCGGCGCCACCTCGCCATCGACGCCGGCAAGCGCCACCGCCTGCCGCGCTCGCTCCAGCGCCGCCTCGCCGCGCCACCGCCGCCCGGCCGCACCACCGCCGCCCTCGCCGTCCCTCGTCGCCTTGCGCCGCCCCGGCGACCTCGCCGACCGGATTCGGCCAAGTCCGGCCACCGCGGCCACTGCTCCGGCTATAAGCTCCGGTCATCCTCGAAGAACGTGCCCGATCCAGATCTGGAAATTTGAGGGTTGACCTAATTTTTCCCCAAGTCCCCAACATTTTTAGTGTTTTTCATCATGCCATAAATCTGCATCCGTGGCTCCGTTTTGGGCGTGTAGCATATCAAATTGTTCGTCTCGACGAGCACTTCATTTCATTCCATTGCACCATGTTCATTTGAGTTCATCTTCATTCCCTAAATGCTGTTGCAAGAGTGCTATGCAATGTTAGTTTCAGATTCTTAGCAGAGATTGGACATTTGTCTTTTTTGCCATGTTTAATGTGTGCCTCCTATGAACTTGAGCTCTACATGAGTTTTGAAGTATGCCATGCCATCTTTACAGGGGTGTATGCCATGTATTTTTGTGATCTTTGTGGTGACTAGCACAAGGATGCAAAGTAGCTCTCCTAATGTTGCTGATTTCAGGGACTTAGAAATCTTCTAAGTCTTTGCCCTGTTAATATTTTTATGCCATGTATTCTTGTTGCTACAGAGTGATCCATGCCTCTTTTGAGCATGTTCAGTAAGGATCATTTTGAGATATTGTTGTGCTCTATCCATCCATGTCTTTGTTTGCTATTATGGAGCACCCTAGCTTGACTCAATCGAGCTCTACTTTTGCTATAAAATGTTCCTGGCAGATTGTTTACATGTTAAGCAATTTTGCCGAGGTTGTTGTAGTTGATTCGTGCATGCTATGAGGTTGTTCTTGCCATGGTTAGCTTAGTCATCATGTCTACTTGCTGGGTGTATGCTTAGTTTGTCATGCAATTCCTTGTGGTGAGTGCATCGAGCTTGTAAACATGCCTACTTAATATCTGTTTTGCCATATTCCAGTTTTCTTCTAAGTCTGAATCTGTTAACGAAAGTTGCTATGTTCATATGGTTGCCATTGTATTTTCTGATCCCTTTTGGCTTATGGTCAGTAAGGGACTTTTGTTGTATGATTTGAGTAGCTTCATGCCATGCCTTGCTTTGCCATGATATGTTCCTGTAGCATGTTGTTACCTTGCTCTAATCATTGCTTCCTGATGTTAAATTCCTGACATGTTGTTATTTTCACTAAGTCTGTAACCTGATATCTTTTGCACTTTTGCCATGCTTGTTTGAACCTGCTAGTGAGTGAATTAGCCATAGCCCAGCGTTCATCTTTTGTCAAGCATCTTGAGTGGATCCCTGCCATGTGCTTTGTTGTTATGTTAGAGTGATGTAGCTTATTTTTTCTTGATGCATTTAGATGGCCTTGTGCTGTTAATCGCAGATCGGTGCCATATTTGTTTTGCTTGTCATTTGCAAACCGTGCATCCATTTCCGGTGATCTTTATATCGATTTTGACCGAAATCAACCCATCTTTCCAGTGGCACTCTTGGATTTCCAAGTTGAGGCCAGGTTCAATCTTTCCTTTCCGAAGCATGCATATGCATCGCATATCACATCCCGCATATCATGCCATGTTTTGCATCATGTTGCTTGTGCATTGCACGTGATTGATTGTGTCTCCCTTTGCTTGTGTTCTTGCTTTCGGTAGAGCTGGGAGACGAGTACGTGATTGAGGAACCCGTTGAGTATGCTTACGAGGATCAAGCTAACGTCAACTCGGAGAACTTTGCAGGCAAGATGACCATACCCTCGAAATCACTTCTATCTTTGCTTGCTAGATGCTCGCTCTATTGCTATGCCTATGCTATGATACCTACCACTTGCTTATCATGCCTCCTATATTGCCAAGTCAAACCTCTAACCCACCTTGTCCTAGCAAATCGTTGTTTGGCTATGTTACCACTTTGCTCAGCCCCTCTTATAGCGTTGCTAGTTGCAGGTGAAGATTGGAGTTTGTTCCTTGTTGGAACATGTTTATTGTTGGGATATCATTATATATCTTGTCTATTTTAATGCATCTATATACTTGGTAAAGGGTGGAAGGCTCGGCCTTATGCCTGGTATTTTGTTCCACTCTTGCCGCCCTAGTTTCCGTCATACCGATGTTATGTTCCTTGATTTTGCGTTCCTTACACAGTTGGGTTATAATGGGAACCCCTTGACAGTTCGCCTTGAATAAAACTCCTCCAGCAAGGCCCAACCTTGGTTTTATCATTTGCCACCTAGCCTCTTTTCCCTTGGGTTCCATGGACTCAAGGGTCATCTTTATTTTAAACCCCCGGGCCAGTGCTCCTTTGAGTGTTGGTCCAAACTAGAGCCCTTTGCAGCGCCCCCTCGGGGAAACTCGAGGTTTGGTTTTAGTTGTACGGAGCGCTCATCCGGTGTGCCCTGAGAACGAGATATGTGCAACTCCTATCGGGATTTGTCGGCACATTCGGGCGGCTTTGCTGATTTAGTTTTACCATTGTCGAGATGTCTTGTAACCGGGATTCCGAGTCTGATCAGGTTGTCTTGGGAGAAGGAATATCCTTCATTGACCGTGAGAGCTTGTGACGGGCTAAGTTGGGACACCCCTGCAGGGATTTTGAACTTTCGAAAGCCGTGCCCGCGGTTATGGGCAGATGGGAATTTGTTAATGTCCGGTTGTAGAAAACCTGAATCTTAACTTAATTAAAATGAATCAACAGAGTGTGTGGCCGTGATGGTCTATTTTCGGCGGAGTCCGGGAAGAGAACACGGTCTCGTGTTATGCTTGAACGTAGGTTGTTCTAGGATCACTTCTTGATCATAGTTTATCGATCGTGCCTTTGCCTTCTCTTCTCGCTCTCATTTGTGTATGTTAGCCACCATATAAGCTAGTGCTTGTTGCAGCTCCACCTCATACCTTTTCCCTACCTATAAGCTTAAATAGTCTTGATCGTGAGGGTGTGAGATTGCTGAGTCCCCGTGACTCACAGATTACTTCCAAAACCAGATGCAGGGACCGATGATACCACTCCAGGAGATTCGACTGAGCTCAAGTGGGAGTTCAATGAGGACTCAGGACGATACTACGTTTCTTTTCCAGATGATCAATAGTGGAGCCCAGTTGGGTCAATCGGGGACATTATTGCATTTGGGGTTGTCTTTATTTTGGTTCCGTAGTCGGACCTTGATTGTATCTGGATGAATGTAATGATTTATTTATGCTATGTGTGACGTGGCGATTGTAAGCCAACTATGTACCTCTTTTCTTATTCAGTACATGGGTTGTGTGAAGATTACCCCACTTGCGACATTGCTTACAATGCGGTTATGCCTCTAAGTCGTGCTTCGACACGTGGGAGATATAGCCACATCGTGGGCGTTACAGTTCAATAACAAGTGAATAATTCATAGGCATTTCTTGACATCTACTAATATTACCAATTCTTTGACGTTCATCAAAAGATAGGACAAACTTCTCCCTTGTCCCCAGGAACAAACGTAACTACTCACAAAGCATATTCATGTTCATAATCAGAGGGGTAATAATATGCATAAAGGATCTGAACATATGATCTTCCACCAATTAAACCAACTAGCATCAACTACAAGGAGTAATTAACACTACTAGCAACCTACTAGCACCAATCCCGGACTTGGAGACAAGAATTGGATACAAGAGATGAACTAGGGTTTTGAGATGAGTTGGTGCTGATGAATATGTTGATGGAGATTGCCCTCTCCCGATGAGAGGAGCGTTGGTGATGACGATGGCGATGATTTCCCCCTCCGGGAGGGAAGTTTCCCCGGCAGAACAACTCTGTCGGAGCCCTAGATTGGTTCCGCCAAGGTTCCGCCTCGTGGCGACGGAGTTTCGTCCCGAAAGGTTGCTTTTGGTTTTTTTCTCGACGAAAGACTTCATATAGCAGAAGATGGTCATCGGAGAGCCACCAGGGGGCCCACGAGGTAGGGGCACGCCCTAGGGGGGGCACCCTCGTGGAAAGGGTGTGGGCCCCCTGGTCTTCATCTTTGGCGAGGATTTTTCATTATTTATTATAAGGTATTCCGTGGAGTTTCAGTACTTTTGGAGTTGTGCAGAATAGGTCTCTAATATTTGCTCCTTTTCCATCCCATAATTCCAGCTGCCGGCATTCTCCCTCCTTATGTAAACCTTGTAAAATAAGAGAGAATAGCCATAAGTATTGAGGCATAATGTGAAATAACAGCCCATAATGCAATAAATATCGATATAAAAGCATGATGCAAAATGGACGTATCACACACAGATCATGTGACAAAGTTCCCTCTCGGAACGATGAGGCTTCTTGATAGAAGCTCCGGTTTGTATGAAAGAAAATATGGGTCAAAGCCTAGTTGAAAAGGGTCGCAATATCTAACCCCAGCTTACAGAAGGTACAAAAGCACGATGATTAATTGTTCATCAGGTTTACGCACAATCCAGATTGAACAGGGCAATAACAACTAACTCAACCAAAGTTTTTGGCAGTCACAATCAAATGGATTGGTCTGATCCATAGAATCAAGATCCTGGACCAAAAAATCTACTGGTACATGAAGACAAGTTGTTGTAAATAGAAGCCGAGCATGTTCAGAAGCCCTTTTGTCCACTTGAAACTTCTTTTTATGTTGTTCAACGTGTCCATCCATGAGAAAGTTTTTGTTAAAAAACTTAATTCTCATGGACAATAGTACTCTCGCATTCAATAGGAATAATGTGACAAAGCTAGTGTTTGCATGGGTGGATGCATATCTGATGCCTACTACACATCCTTCTTCTTGTAGACGTTGTTGGGCCTCCAAATGCAGAGGTTTGTAGAACAGCATCAAATTTCCCTCAAGTGGATGACCAAAGGTTTATCAATCCATGGGAAACGTAGGATGAAGATGGTCTCTCTCAAGCAACCCTGCAACCAAATAACAGAGAGTCTCTTGTGTCCCCAACACACCCAATACAATGGTAAATTGTATAGGTCCACTAGTTCGGCGAAGAGATAGTGATACAAGTGCAATATGGATGGTAGATAAAGGTTTTTGTAATATGAAAATATAAAAACAGCAAGGTAGAAAGTGATAAAAGTGAGTGTAAATGGTATTGCAATGCTAGGAAACAAGGCCTAGGGTTCATACTTTCACTAGTGCAAGTTCTCTCAACAATAATAACATAACTGGATCATAAAACAATCCCTCAACATGCAACAAAGAGTCACTGCAAAGTCACTAATAGCAGAGAACAAATGAAGAGATTATTGTGGGGTACGAAACCACCTCAAAGTTATCCTTTTTGATCGATCTATTCAAGAGTCCATAGTAAAATAACACGAAGCTATTCTTTCCGTTCAATCTATCATAGAGTTCGTAGTAGAATAACACCTTAGGACACAAATCAACCAAAACCCTCATGTCACCTAGATACTCCAATGTCACCTCAAGTATCCGTGGGTATGATTATACGATATGCATGACACAATCTCAGATTCATCTATTCAACCAACACAAAGAACTTCAAAGAGTGCCCCAAAGTTTCTACCGGAGAGTCAAGACGAAAACGTGTGCCAACCCATATGCATAAGTTCACAAGGTCATAGAACTCGCAAGTTGATCACCAAAACATACATCAAGTGGATCACGTGAATATCCCATTGTCACCACAGATAAGCACATGCAAGACATACATCAAGTGTTCTCAAATCCTTAAAGACTCAATCCGATAAGATAACTTCAAAGGGAAAACTCAATTCATCACAAGGAGATAGAGGGGGAGAAACATCATAAGATCCAACTATAATAGCAAAGCTCGCGATACATCAAGATCGTGTGAATCAAGAACACGAGAGAGAGAGAGAGAGAGATCAAACACATAGCTACTGGTACATACCCTCAGCCCCGAGGGTAAACTACTCCCTCCTCGTCATGGAGAGCGCCGGGATGATGAAGATGGCCACCGAAGAGGGATTCCCTCCTCCAGCAAGGTGCCGTAACGGGTCTAGATTGGTTTTTGGTGGCTACAGAGGCTTGCGGCAGCGGAAATTCTGATCTAGGTTTCTTTCTAGAAGTTTGGGGTTATATAAGAGGTGTTGGAGTTGGGAACAAGTCACGGGGGGTCCCCGAGGCGGCCACGAGGTAGGGGGGCGCGCCCAGGGGGGTAGGGCGCGCCCCCACCCTCGTGGTGGCCTCGGGACTCTTCTGGCCCATCTCCGGTACTCCGTGGGCTTCTTTTGGTCCAAAAATGATCTCCGTGAAATTTCTGGCCAGTTGGACTCCATTTGGTTTTCCTTTTCTGCGATACTCAAAAACAAGGAAAAACGGAAACTAGCACTTGGCTCTAGGTTAATAGGTTAGTCCCAAAAATCATATAAAATAGCATAGAAATGCATATAAAACATCCAAGGTTGATAATGTAATAGCATGGAACAATCAAAAATTATATATACGTTGGAGACGTATCAAGCATCCCCAAGCTTAATTCCTACTCGTCCTTGAGTAGGTAAATGATAGAAACATAATTTTTGATGTGGAATGCTACCTAACATATTCATCAATATAATCTCTCTATTGTGGCAAGAATATTTAGATCCATAAGATTCAAGACAAAAGTTTAATATTGACATGAAAATAATAATACTTCAAGCATACTAACAAAGCAATCATGTCTTCTCAAAATAACATGGGCAAAGAAAGCTATCCCTACAAAATCATATAGTCTGGCTATGCTCTGTCTTCATCACACAAAATATTTAAATCATGCACAACCCCGATGACAAGCCAAGCAATTGTTTCATAATTTTGATGTTCTCAAACCTTTTCAACTTTCACGCAATACATGAGCGTGAGCCATGGACATAACACTATAGGTGGAATAGAATGGTGGTTGTGGAGAAGACAAAAAGGAGAAGATAGTCTCACATCAACTAGGTTTATCAACGGGCTATGTAGATGCCCATCAATAGATATCAATGTGAGTGACTAGGGTTTTCCATGAAACGGATGCACTAGATCTATAAGTGTATGAAAGATCAATAAGAAACTAACTGGGTGTGCATCCAACTCGCTTGCTCATGAAGACCTAGGGCATTTTGAGGAAGCCCATCATTGGAATATACAAGCCAAGTTCTATAATTAAAGATTCCCACTAGTATATGAAAGTGACAACATAGGAGACTCTCTATCATGAAGATCATGGTGCTACTTTGAATCACAAGTGTAGTAAAAGGATAGTAGCATTGCCCCTTCTCTCTTTTTCTCTCATTTTGTTTTCTTTTTTGTTTTTTGTTTTTTGGGCCTTCTCTTTTTTATGGCCTCTTTTTTCTCCTTTTTTTTTTCGGAGTCTCATCCCGACTTGTGGGGGAATCATAGTCTCCATCATCCTTTCCTCACTGGGACAATGCTCTAATAATGATGATCATCACACTTTTATTTACTTACAACTCAAGAATTACAACTCGATACTTGGAACAACATATGACTCTATATGAATGCCTCCGGCGGTGTACTGGGATGTGCAATGACTCATGAGTGACATTTATGAAAGAATTATGAACAGTGGCTTTGCCACAAATACGATGTCAACTGCACGATCATGCAAAGCAATATGACAATGATGGAGCGTGTCATAATAAACGGAACGGTGGAAAGTTGCATGGCAATATATCTCGGAATGGCTATGGAAATTCCATAATAGGTAGGTATGGTGGCTGTTTTTAGGAACGTATATGGTGGGTTTATGGTACCGGCGAAGGTTGCGCGGTACTAGAGAGGCTAGCAATGGTGGAAGGGTGAGAGTGCGTATAATCCATGGACTCAACATTGTCATAAAGAACTCACATACATATTGCAAAAATCTATTAGTTATCGAAACAAAGTACTACGCACATGCTCCTAGGGGGATAGATTGGTAGGAAAAGACCATCGCTCGTCCCCGACCGCCACTCATAAGGAAGACAATCAAAAAATAAATCATGCTCTGACTTCATCACATAACGGTTCACCATGCGTGCATGCTATGGGAATCACAAACTTTAACGCAAGTATCTCTCAAATTCAATACCTCTAAACTAGCATGACTCTAATATCACCATCTTCATATCTCAAAACAATCATCAAGTATCAAACTTCTCATAGTATTTAATGCACTCTATATGAAAGTTTTTATTATATCCCTCTTGGATGCCTATCATATTAGGACTAAATTCATAACCAAAGAAAACTACCATGCTGTTTAGAGACTCTCAAAATGATATAAGTGAAGCTTGAGAGTTCATCTATTTCCTCAAACTAAAACCACCGCCGTCCTCTAAAAGGATATAAGTGAAGCACTAGAGCAAATGACAAACTAGTCCAAAAGATATAAGTGAAGATCAATGAGTAGTCGAATAATTATGCAACTTTGTGAAGACTCTCTAACATTTAAGAATTTCAGATCTTGTTATTTTATTCTAACATCAATCAAAACAAAAGAAAATAAAATAATGCTCCAAGCAAAACAAATATCATGTGGTGAATAAAGATATAGCTCCAAGTAAAGTTACCGATGAACGAAGACGAAAGAGGGGATGCCATCCGGGGCACCCCAAGCTTAGGCTCTTGGTTATCCTTGAATATTTCCTTGGGGTGCCTTGGGCATCCCCAAGCTTAGTCTGTTTCCACTCCTTATTCCATAGTCCATCGAATCTTTACCCAAAACTTGAAAACTTCACAACACAAAACTTAACAGAAAACTCGTAAGCTCCGTTAGTATAAGAAAATAAATCACCACTTAGGTACTGTTGTGAACTCATTATAAATTCATATTGGTGTTAAACCTACTGTATTCCAACTTCTCTATGGTTCATACCCTCCGATACTACTCATACATTCATCAAAACAAGCAAACAACACATAGAAAATAGAATATGTCAAAAACAGAACAGTCTGTAGTAATCTGTAGGTTTTGAATACTTATGTAACTCCAAAAATTCCGAAATAAATTGGTGGACCTGATGAATTTGTCTATTAATCATCGGAAAAAAGAATCAACCTAAGCTCACTCTCCAGTAAATAATGGCAGCAAATCTCGTGAGGGCAAAAGTTTCTGTTTTTTACAGCAAGATCGCAAAGATTTCACCCAAGTCTTCCCAAACGTTCTACTTGGCACAAACACTCATTAAAACATAAAACCACATATAAACAGAGGCTAGATTCATTATTTATTACTAAACAGGAACAAAAAGTAAAGAACAAAAAATAAACTTGGGTTGCCTCCCAACAAGCGCTATCGTTTAACGCCCCTAGCTAGGCATGATGATTTCAATGATGCTCACATAAAGGATAAGAATTGAAACATAAAGAGAGCATCATGAAGAATATTACTAGAACATTTAAGTCTAACCTACTTCCTATGCATAGGGATTTTGTGAGCAAACAACTTATGTGAACAAGAATCAACTTGCATAGGAAGGTAAAACAAGCATAGCTTCAAGATTTTCAATACATAGAGAGGAAACTTGATATTATTGCAACTCCTACAAGCATATATTCCTCCCTCATAATAAATTTCAGTAGCATCATGAATGAATTCAATAATATAACCATCACATAAAGCATTATTTTCATGATCTACAAGCATAGAAATTTTACTACTCTCCACATAAGCAAAATTCTTCTCGTTCGGAATAGTGGGAGTATCATAAGAAACTAGAATACTATAAATTGTTTACATATTAAAAGAGTAATGTTCAGAAAAAGGGTAATCATAATCATGACAAGTTTTATAAATATAATCATCACTAATTTTTATAGCATAAGTGTCATCACAATAATCATCATAAATAGGAGGCATGTTATCATCATAATAAATTTTCTCATCAAAACTTGGGAGACTAAAAATATCATCTTCATTAAACATAGCATCCCCAAGCTTGGGACAAACATTAATTGCAGCAGATACATTCTCAAACATGTCATTCCCATCAAACATAGCATCCCCAAGCTTGGGCCTTTTCATATCATAAGCATAATCACTCTCATCATTGATAGTATGGATAGCACCAATAGTATAACAATTATCATCATCACAATGAGTAATAGGAGCAACATCATTTGGGAGGGATACATTTTTACCTTTGCTTCTCCGTCTTTTCTTTCTCTTCTTCACATCATGTGTGGGTTTAATCCTCTTTTCGGAGCTCCTTATTAATGAGATTGGTTGAATAGAAGGCTCCTCCTCGTTACCTGATTCATCATAAGAAATAATAGGAGGATATTGGGAAGTCTCTTCCCTTTCATTAGTATTCTCTTCATCTTCAATTTGTTTTCTTGTCTTTATGTAATTGGCAATATAAGGATTTTCAATGCAATTCACCGCACAATACATACAAATTTCCTCTAGATCAAAATCAAGAACTTTATCAAGGGCAAATTCTAGAATATCCTTAGTTATACGTTTCATTTCTTCATAACCCAGAAGCAAACTAAGTTCATAATGATGCGCAAGGGAAATCAAGTCATCACAATTTTTGGACACGATACGATCATGAAACAATTTGCATTGGATATTTAAATTACCACGTTCATTGCAAGGTTCACAAGGATGGGTAAGAAAATTTAAATTTTCAGCACAAACATCTAGCCTTTCTTGCAACCACTTAGTTTCTAAATACTTATGCCTCTTGCAAAGTCTATCTCCCCTATTTGGTGTGTACTTGCAAACCATATGAACTCCACAAAAATTGACATGCTTATAAGAGACATTTTAATCATGACTAGTGCAATCATCATTAGTACTATGGATATTCAAAGAGTTCGTACTAACTACATTGCAATCATGCTCATCATTCAAAGATTTAGTGCCAAACATTTTAATGCATTCTTCTTCTTCTTCTAGCATTTTGGCACAATTATCGAAATCCTTATTTTCATGAAAGATATTAAAAAGATGAAGCATATGAGGTACCCTCAATTCCATTTTTTATAATTTTCTTTTATAGACTAAACTAGTGATAAAACAAGAAACAAAAAGATTCAGTTGCAAGATCTAAAGATATACCTTCAAGCGCTAACCTCCCCGGCAACAACGCCAGAAAAGAGCTTGATGTCTACTACAAGACCTTCTTCTTGTAGACGTTGTTGGGCCTCCAAGTGCAGAGGTTTGTAGGGCAGCATCCAATTTCCCTCAAGTGGATGACCTAAGGTTTATCAATCCGTGGGAGGCGTAGGATGAAGATGGTCTCTCTCAAGCAACCCTGCAACCAAATAACAGAGAGTCTCTCGTGTCCCCAATAGACCCAATACAATGGTAAATTGTATAGGTGCACTAGTTCAGCGAAGAGATGGTGATACAAGTGCAATATGGATGGTAGATATAGGTTTTTGTAATATGAAAATATAAAAACAGCAAGGTAGAAAGTGATAAAAGTGAGTGTAAACTGTATTGCAATGCTAGGAAACAAGGCCTAGGGTTCATACTTTCAGTAGTGTAAGTTCTCTCAACAATAATAACATAATTGGATCATATAACAATCCCTTAACATGCAAGAAAGAGTCACTCCAAAGTCACTAATAGCGGAGAACAAAAGAAGAGATTATTGTGGGGTACGAAACCACCTCAAAGTTATCCTTTCTAATCGATCTATTCAAGAGTCCATAGTAAAATAACATGAAGCTATTCTTTCCGTTCAATCTATCATAGAGTTCATACTAGAATAACACCTTAAGACACAAATCAACCAAAACCCTAATGTCACCTAGATACTCCAATGTCACCTCAAGTATCCGTGGGTATGATTATACGATATGCATCACACAATCTCAGATTCATCTATTCAACCAACACAAAGAACTTCAAAGGGTGCCCCGAAGTTTCTACCGGAGAGTCAAGACAAAAACGTGTGCCAACCCCTATGCATAAGTTCACAAGGTCACATAACTCGCAAGTTGATCACTGTCGGGGATATACCCCGCGGTGTAAACCGGCCGGAAGTTAACCCGGCCGGACTTGGCAGTTTATCTGAAGACCCCGCTGACACTTGGCGAGTTACTGGCGACCCGCCCTGACCTGGCGGTTTACAAGCAACCCACCTGGTCATTATGACTCACTGGTGATCCGGCGTGCGGGACAGACGGATGACAAGACCCAAGGCCCAGAAGGCCGGTTCACGTTAACGGTGGGCCGGTTTAAGAGGAAAGGCATGAGGAATATTTGTCCTACAAGGAGTTAAGACCTGGACTTATATCCAGTTTGTATTGGAGATAGACTAGTCCTAATCCTAATCGGACTCTAAATGTAACCCGCCCCTCCAACATATATAAGGAGGGGCAGGGCTCCCCAAAAGGGACAAGATTGACAAGTTCCACAAGTTGGACAAGTTAGGTTTAGACAATAGCTCTCGAGATAGAGCACCCTTGTAACCGTGATCATCATCATCAGTATCAATGAAGCAGGATGTAGGCTTTTACCTCCACCGTGAGGGGCCGAACCTGGGTAAAACATCGCGTCTCTCGTCCCGCTCAACCCCTCTCAAGCTACCACATATATGCGTTGGCCTCGCGACTAAGTCCTGACATTAAGGACATCTGCCGTGACAATTCCACGACAATCACCAAAACATACATCAAGTGGACCACATGAATATCCCATTGTCACCACAGATAAGCACATGCAAGACATACATCAAGTGTTCTCAAATCCTTAAAGACTCAATCCGATAAGATAACTTCAAAGGGAAAACTCAATTCATCACAAGGAGATAGAGGGGGAGAAACGTCATAAGATCCAACTATAATAGCAAAGCTCGCGATACATCAAGATCGTGCGAATCAAGAACACGAGAGAGAGAGAGAGAGATCAAACACATAGCTACTTGTACATATCCTCAGCCCCAAGGGTAAACTACTCCCTCCTCATCATGGAGAGCTCTGGGATGATGAAGATGGCCACCGGAGAGGGATTCCCCCCTCTGGCAGGGTGCCGGAACGGGTCTAGATTGGTTTTTGGTGGCTACGGAGGCTTATGGCGGCGGAACTCCCGATCTAGGTTTCTTTCTCGAAGTTTGGGGTTATATAAGAGGTGTTGGAGTCGGGAACAAGTCAGGGGGGTCCCCGAGGCGGCCACGAGGTAGGGGGGCGCCCCCACCCTTGTGGTGGCCTTGGGACTCTTCTAGCCCATCTCCGGTACTCCGTGGGCTTCTTCTAGTCCAAAAATGATCTTTGTGAAATTCCAGGCCAATTGGACTCCGTTTGGTTTTCCTTTTCTGCGATACTCAAAAAAAGGAAAAAAAGAAACTGGCACTGGTCTCTAGGTTAATAGGTTAGTCCCAAAAATCATATAAAATAGCATATAAATGCATATAAAACATCCAAGGTTGATAATATAATAGCATGGAACAATCAAAAATTATAGATACGGTAGAGACGTATCAATATCCTGCCAGCGCTATTGTCCTCAAACGAATGCCATGGGAACTGAGAAAATCCTAGTGCTTCTTATGCCACCGATTGGTAATACCTTTTTGTCCATGTCCTTTAGCCTAAATAGACATGAAGACTGAAAACATTTAATGTCTAAAAAAATAGTACAGCTGAACGGTTAGTTTTAGTAAAGTATATCAATGTGCTTGGTATCATCACCTCTATATACAAATTCTCCACACATGGAAAGCATTGTAGCAAGCCGATAATCATGTTCAGATCAAAACACCACGTACTGCCATGTAAGGTCTTGACAGAATGCAGAACCACTGATAGGATACCCATGGACAAACTCTCCATTGAGCATAGAACATAATATTAGTACCAAAAGCATACGCCAAGATTATATAAAGATTATGCGCACAAATTAAAAATGCAACTTATGATTACAAAAGTATTGATGATATAAAACTTATGCACACAAATGAAAAATATAGCTTATGATTACACAAGTGTTGATGATAATATACAGTAGCTGAATAAGTGTGGAGCTAACCACCATCTTGTAACCTTGAAACGGATCAGGAATTACACCCAAGGTCTCCAGTTTAGGTGCAGAGACAACAGTTATTTGCAAAGGTGCATAACGATAATCAAGGAGCAGCCTTTGGACTGAAGGGGGTCTTTGATGATGAGCTCCTCTCCTTTAAAGCAAATTCCAATTTTTACAAGGTGAGGCGACTTTATTTGGAGATAACGAATACAGATTTATTTTCCAAAAACAAGCAGCAAGCGCTCCAGGGCAGGGTAGCAGGAGTGGATGATGCTGTGCAGTGAGGCCTCCGACAGATCGACCACCACAAGTGTGAGTTTTTTTAGCAGTGGGAGTCGAAGCATTTGTACCACATTGTCTGGTAGATGACACCGGGCCAGGGTGGTGGTGTGGAGAGAGGAGGAAAACCTTGAGATGGACACTGGTGGTGAGGGCACAACTACAACACTTGGTGGACAACTATTTGCATAGTAATGGTAGAACTCAAGATGTTGGAGTTTTTTGAACTGACGAGATGTTAGCCAGGCGTTCACCATGCAGGGTATGTGCAACATGCAGCCTGCCAGGATGCATAGGTGTTGAACGGAGTCCTGGTGGGAGGAGATGATGACTCCATGGAGTTCAAAATCATGAACGACAGATAGCCGCCGACAGTCGAGATTAAGTGGTGCGACGTGCCACATAGTGCGACACCGAGATGCGAGGACCTCTGTGCGGCAGCCATCCTTGGTGGGGAGAAGGAAGATGATCTCCCCAAGGACGGCGTCCGGGAGATCGCTGATGCAGTCCACCCGATATTCTACGGGTTCCTCAGATCCAGGGGGCATGGCCGCTTCTGCCCACGCTACCGGGTGTAGGATCTACAGCCGGCGGCGCCACTGGCCGAGCCTCATTGATACGTCTCCAACGTATCTATAATTTTTGTTTGTTCCATGCTATTATATTATCTGTTTTGGATGTTTTATATGCATTAATATGCTATTTTATATTATTTTGGGGACTAACCTATAAACCTGGAGCCCAGTGCCAGTTTATGTTTTTTCCTTGTTTTTGTGTTTTGCAGAAAAGGAATATCAAACAGAATAAAACTTTCATGAGGATTTTTCCTACCTATTATGGCTTTTCCATAGCCATTCCGAGATATATTGTTCCGTTTATTATGACATGCTTCACCATTGTCATATTGCTTTGCATGATCATGTAGTTGGCATCATATTTGTGGCAAAGCCACCTGTCATATTTTTTATACATGTCACTCTTGATTCATTGCACATCCCGGTACACCACCGGAGGCAATCATATAGAGTCATATTTTTGTTCTAGAAATGAGTTGTAATTCTTGAGTTATAAGTAAATAAAAATGTGATGATCTTCATTATTAGAGCATTGTCCCATGTGAGGAAAAGATGAAGGAAGCTATGATTCCCTCACAAGTTGCGATGAGTCTCCAAACTATAAAAAATAAAAGAGGCCAAAGAAGCCCACAAAAAATTAAAGAGGCCAAAGAAGCCCACCAAAAAAAGAGAAAAAATGAGAGAAAAGAGAGAAGGGGCAATGTTGCTATCCTTTTTCCACACTTGTGCTTCAAAGTAGCACCATGATCCTCATGATAGAGAGTCTCCTATATTGTCACTTTCATATACTAGTGGGAATTTTTCATTATATAACTTGGCTTGTATATTACAATGATGGGTTCCTCAAATTGCCCTAGATCTTTGTGAGGAAGCGAGTTGGATGCACACCCACTTAGTTTCTCTTTGAGCTTTCATACACTTATAGCTCTAGTGCATCCGTTGCATGGCAATCCCTACTCACTCACATTGATATCTATTGATGGGCATCTCCATAGCTCGTTTATACGCCTAGTTGATGTGATATTATCTCCTTCTTTTTGTGTTCTCCACAACCACCATATTCTATTCCACCTATAGTGCTATATCCATGGCTCACGCTCATGTATTGCATGAAAGTTGAAAAAGTTTGAGAACATCAAAAGTAAGAAACAATTGCTTAGCTTGTCATCAGGGTTGTGCATGGTTTAATATTTTGTTTGATGAAGATGGAGCATAGCCAGACTATATGATTTTGTAGGGATAACTTTCTTTGGCCTTGTTATTTTGAGAAGACAGGATTGCTTTATTAGTATGCTTGAAGTATTATTGTTTTTATGTCAATATTAAACTTTTTTTTGAATCTTATGGATCTGAATATTAATGCCATAATAAATAAAATTACATGGATACATACGTTAGGTAGCATTCCACATCAAAAATTTTGTTTTTATCATTTACCTACTCGAGGACGAGCAGGAATTAAGCTTGGGGATGCTTGATAGTCTCCAACGTAACTACAATTTTTGATTGTCCCATGCTATTATATTATCTGTTTTGGATGTTTTATATGCATTATTATGCTATTTTATATTATTTTCAGGACTAACTTATTAACCTAGAGCCCAGTGCCAGTGCCATTTTCTGTTTTTTTCCATGTTTTTGAGTTTCACAGAAAAGGAATATCAAACGGAGTCCAAATGGAATAACACTTTGCGATGATTTTTCTTGGACCGGAAGAGACCTAGGGGACTTGGAGTCCATGTCAGAAGAGCCGCGAGGTGGCGGCAAGGGTGGAGGGCGCACCCTAGGAGGGGGCGCCCCCTACCTTGTGGGCCCCTCGGGGATCCTCTGGACTAGCTCTTCGACCTATATATTCACATATATTCCAAAACCCTTCAAGGGAGCCACGAAACTACTTTTCCACCGCCGCAACCTTCTATACATATGATATCCCATCTTGGGGCCTTTTCCGGCAATCTGCTGGAGGGGGATTCGATCACAGAGGCCTTCTATGTCAACCCTATTGCCATTCCGATGAAGCGTGAGTATTTTACCTTGGACCTACGGGTCCATAGCTAGTAGCTAGATGGCTTCTTCTCTCTATTTGATTCTCAATACCATGTTCTCCTCGATGTTCTTGGAGATCTATCTGATGTAATCTTCTTTTGCCGTGTGTTTGTCGAGATCCGATGAATTGTGGATTTATGACCAGATTATCTATGAATATTATTTGAATCTTCTCTGAATTCTTATATGCATGATTTGATATCTTTGTATTTCTCTTTGAATTATCGGTTTGGTTTGGCCAACTAGATTGGTATTTCTTGCAATGGGAGAGGTGCTTAGTTTTGGGTTCAATCTTGCGGTGTCCTCACCCAGTGACAAAGTAGGGGTAGCGAGGCACGTATTGTATTGTTGCCATCAAGGATAAAAAGATGGGGTTTTCATCATATTGCTTGAGTTTATCCCTCTACATCATGTCATCTTACTTAACGTGTTACTCTGTTCTCTTAAACTTAATACTCTAGATGCAGGCAGGAGTCGGTCGATGTGTGGAGTAATAGTAGTAGATGTAGGCAGGAGTCGGTCTACTTGATACATACGTGATGCCTATATGCATACTCATTGCCTTGGATATCATCATAACTTTGCACTTTTCTATCAATTGCTCGATAGTAATTTGTTCACCCACCGTATTATTTGCCTTTATGAGAGAAGCCTCTAGTGAAACCTATGGCCCCCGGTTCTATTTTTCGTCATATTTGTTTCTGATCTACTATTTTGCAATCTTTTATTTTTAGATCTATAAACCAAAAAACCCAAAAAATATTTTATCTTTTGTTTAGTTTTATCTATCTCTATCAGATCTCACCTTTGCAATTGACCGTGAAGGGATTGACAACCCCTTTATCACGTTGGGTGCAAGTGTTTGATTGTTTGTGCAGGTGCACAAATTGGGAACTTGCTTGTACCTCCTACTGGATCGATACCTTGGTTCTCTAACTAAGGGACATACTTACACTACAAAAAATACACTTCCGTGATGATACGTGTTTGTCACAGTAGGTCACGTTTTCTGTCATGCATGTACATCCATGAAAAATTTGTGACAGAATCAAGATAGTCATATCTGTGCTGTCGTAGATGTGTTCCATGACATTACCCAATTATCATCACGGAAGTGTCCACTTCCATGATGATAAATCGCGCCTCATGGAAGTGCTTTCGGCAAGGGTGACCGACACGTGGCATCCACCATAACGGGTCGCCGTTAAGCTATCAGGTCCGGTTTTGGATCCGATAACCCATTAACAGCCCGGACCAATGAGGATTTTCCACATGTAAAATTGTCATTGGCCGGAGGAAACACGTGTTGGCTCACCATTGGGACAGATGTCATCCATTCATTGGACAGGAGGCGCCTATGATAGGTTGACACGTGGCATGGCCCAACAAAGGGCCATTCTGGTGAAAAGGCCAGCCTGTTTGACTTGGTCAAAAGGTAACGGGCCAGCCCATGGAAAGCCTATTCCTATATAGCCCATTTACGGCCCGCTAAGTCACGGCCTGTTACGGCCTATCGGAATTAAGCCCAGTAGCTTCATCTGGGTTGTCCAATATGATTCCAGCCTGTTGTAACTTCCGGCCCATGTATGGCCCATGATGTCTTTCGGCCCATACGAGGCCATTTGTAACTCTTGGCCCATTAACGGCCCGTAGTGAATCTAGCCCGCAATGAACAGTGTATCGCTTCATACCCACTAACGGCCCATTATTCCGTTGGCCCGTTTCCAACCCGTGTTATCTTTCGGCCTTCTTAGGACCCATTTATTCTTGGGCTTATTTCCAACATTCGGTCACTTATGGCTCGTTACTGGCCTTTTCTGCTTGTGGGCCAAATTCAGCTCGTGGTTACAATCGGCCCGTTTGTTGCCCGTTAATTCGTTGGGCCATTTTCATAGCGTCATCAAATACAACCGATTAATGACGGCCCGTTATTGTCAGCCCATTAACGGACAATTCTAAATCTAGCCCGTTTACGGCCCATAATGCGGTATGTTATTGGCCCATGTTTGGCCGATTGATCATACGGCCCGTATAAGGTCCATTGATGCTACGGCCCGCATAAGGCCCATTGATGCTATGGCCCGTAGAAGGCCCATTGTTTCTACGGCCCTTACAAGGCCCATTGTTTCTATGGACCCTAGGAGGCCCATGGTAACTATAGTAAATATGTAGCCCATGGTTATTGTTGCCTAGTTTTAAAAAATAGGTTATTGTGGCCAAATCATGAAAAAAGAACTGCACTGACTACAAGCAAACAAATAAACAAAGACAACAAGGAAATAAATAAGCAAGAAACTTATGCTAGGCTATCACGGCTATTGCACATATTACATCCACTGGGCATCAAAGTTCGCCACCAGTGCAAATATAGGGAACAAAGTAGCATATCATATACACTGGTTGTCAAAGTTGGCGACCAGTGCAAATAAACACCGCAGCAAAACAAGTCCAGAACTAAAACGACTTCAGAAGATCTCAAGAAACAATATCCTGGGTACCCATAATGCTGGCAAGATGCTTAGCAAGCTTAATAACTTTCTCTTGTTTGGTGCTTAAATCCTCGAGCGCTTGCTGTTGCACCAGAAAGTAAGCATCTGAATTCTGCAGGGACTTAGTCCTTCAGCTTCTTGTTGCAGCACATCTGATCGATGTATTTCAACTTGAAGTTGAGACTCAAGAAGACAAACTGATTCAGGCAGTGAGTTTGAAGATCTTGTGCCAGCAATAGTGGCCACTAACTCGAACACTACATCAAGATAGGACTTTTGGGTTCTCTCACTGTCGTCAAGATATTTTTTATCATCTTTCTTGGAGACCAACAGGGATGTCTCACTATCTTGAACCTTAACTGCATTACTTCCTTTACCATTGCATAACGGGGTACTGTTCTCCAATATTTTGTCCGTATTTTAAAAGAGAAACAAGCAGACACATCACAGGTTTACCATGTTGTATATGAAACTCATTTTGGTAAATCAGTTCAGTAGTAAAGTGGGTAAGATAACAGCATGAAACAAACATATATCTATGTACCATGGTCACTTTATGGTCTATATCATTCTAGTTTTTGTTGCCAAATCAAGATAGAGACACAGTTCAAATAATATTTGTTCAAGAGAAAGCAGAATAGACAGAATATAAGTGTGGGAAACTATAGAGCAATAACAACACTTGTAATGTGCATGACATGAGAACATAACTGTTTATTCAATTGAAACTGAAATCAACATAGAGCAAGTTACAACAGCAAACTAGTTAAAGAAACAGGTTTAAAACATACCCGTTGCACCATTGGATTCCATCCTTCAAATTTGAAAATAGTTGGTATGAGTAAATACAGTGATGCAAGAGCAAAGGAGTATGAACCATAGCTACAAAACCTGACCTAAGAACAATTCTTCTTCTCCTTTAAGCGTTGAGTTAGGTTTCGGAGTGGTGGTCCTCATGCTTTGGGCACTGCAGTTCCCTTACTAACTGGTCGTGTTTGGGTGCTCTGTGGTGGAGATGGTGTTTTGTTAACTAGAACTGGGTTACTATCTGCTGGGGTTGGGGTTAGAAGGGGAGTAGCTGGTTCTTTGTCCAACCGGGTAGGGGTACAATCTGCGGGAGTCTGGGTTATGTGTGGTGGGGCTAGTTCTTGGGCAAGTACAACCATGGTTCTATCTGCATCAACTGGTAGCACTATCTTTTCTGAAGACTGTGTTGTTACTCCCTTAGATACTACCATCACCCTCTCCAATTCAAATGGCTGATAAACAAGAAAAGTAATTGAATGTACATACATTTTATGACAAGACAGGTGCAATGATTAGTGGGGAATAAAAGAGGGCATGAAATAATTCACATTTATGTTGTCTAACCAAACAGGATAGCATGACACAATTTCACATATATGATGGCTAACTAAACAGGATAGCATGACACAATTTCACATTATGATGGCTAACTAAAAAAGATGGAAAGACATAGTTCAAAATATGATGACTATGTAAACAGGATGACATGATATAACTATATAATGTGTTTATTAAATAGGTTGGCATGCCAGAATTCACATACTTGCCACCTATGGAAACATGATAGCATGATATAATTCACGGATAGAATGACATAATTCAAAATATGATGACTGTAAACACTAAACAGGATGAGATGATATAACTATATGATGTCTTTGTTAAATGGGTTGCCATGCCATAATTCAGATACATGTTGTGTATGTAAACATGATGGCATGATATAATTCAAATATACGATTTATATAGTAAGCAAGTAAGCAGATGGCAATCCATATATGATGTAAAAACTAAGCAATGCAAGACAACATGCATGACATGGGTAATATAACCCTGCCAAGTTTGAGCATAGACCTCAGGGGGGAAATAGGACTGGTCATCAGTCTCTGAATCCTCCTCTGAGGAGCTCTCTGTAACCAGCAAGATGTCTGCTTCAGCAGGTAGCATTGTCTTCTCTGAATACCTTGTTTTCACTCTAGATACTTCCATCACTGCTTCAAATGGCTGGTGCACAGGAAGAGTAGTTGAATATGCAAATGTTGTCGATAAATGGAACACATAATAAAAAAATGATAGCATGATATAATTCACATACATGATGATTGGCTAAACAACATGGCATTGGATAATTCACATATATAATGCCTTTGCAACAAGATAGCATTGCATAATTCACATATATAATGTCTTGCAACAAGATGGCAATGCATAATTCACATATATGGTAATTAGACACTAAACAGGTGGCATTCACACAAAGCATGTCTAAACTAATCAAACAACATAGCAATGCAAGGCACCATACGCACGATATGAGCAACATAACCCTGCCAAGTTAGAGCATACACCTTGGGGGGGAATAGGACTGGTCATCTATCTCTGAATCTGTGACGCCCCCGATTTGACCGTACACTAATCATACACGCAAACGTGTACGATCAAGATCAGGGACTCACGGGAAGATATCACAACACAACTCTACAAATAAAATAAGTCATACAAGCATCATATTACAAGCCAGGGGCCTCGAGGGCTCGAATACAAGAGCTCGATCATAGACGAGTCAGCGGAAGCAACAATATCTGAGTACAGACATAAGTTAAACAAGTTTGCCTTAAGAAGGCTAGCACAAACTGGGATACAGATCGAAAGAGGCGCAGGCCTCCTGCCTGGGATCCTCCTAACTACTCCTGGTCGTCGTCAGCGGGCACCATGTAGTAGTAGGCACCTCCGGTGTAGTTGGAGTCGTCGTCGAAGGTGGCGTCTGGCTCCTGGGATCCAACATCTGGTTGCGACAACCAGGTAGAAGGGATAGGGGGAAAAGAGGGAGAAAGCAACCGTGAGTACTCATCCAAAGTACTCGCAAGCAAGGAGCTATACAACATATGTATGCATGGGTATCAAATGGAATAAGGGTATCATATGTGTACTGAACTGCAGAAAGCCGGAATAAGGGGGGATAGCTAGTCCTTTCGAAGACTACGCTTCTGGCAGCCTCCGTCTTGCAGCATGTAGGAGAGAGTAGACTGAAGTCCTCCAAGTAGCATCGCATAGCATAATCCTAACCGATGATCCTCCCCTCGTCGCCCTGTGAGAGAGCGACCACCGGTTGTATCTGGCACTTGGAAGGGTGTGTTTTATTAAGTATCCGGTTCTAGTTGTCATAAGGTCAAGGTACAACTCCAAATCGTCCTGTTACCGAAGATCATGGCTATTCGAATAGATTAACTTCCCTGCAGGGGTGCACCACATAACCCAACACGCTCGATCCCATTTGGCCGGACACACTTTCCTGGGTCATGCCCGGCCTCGGAAGATCAACACGTCGCAGCCCCACCTAGGCACAACAGAGAGGTCAGCACGCCGGTCTAAACCTAAGCGCACAGGGGTCTGGGCCCATCGCCCTTAGCACACCTGCACGTTGCGTGGGCGGCCGGAAGCAGACCTAGCCTAGTGGCGTTCCAGTCCAATCCAGCGCGCGCCGCTCCGTCGCTAACGTCAAGAAGGCTTCGGCTGATACCACGACACCGGGATACCCATAACTACTCCCGCGTAGATGGTTAGTGCGTATAGACCAAATGGCCAAACTCAGATCAAATACCCAGATCTCGTTAAGCGTGTTAAGTATCCGCGAACGCCGACCAGGGCCAGGCCCACCTCTCTCCTAGGTGGTCGGAACCTACCCTGTCGCTCCGCCTCAGAGATCCACTCGCGGGTGCTCCTCAAGCCGACCCGTCTTTAGTCACCACATGTATCATGTATAAAGTATATAGTATATACCCGTGATCAACTCCCGAGTGATCACGGCCCGATAGTATAGCATGGCAGACGGACAAGGATGTAGGGCCACTGATGATAAACTAGCATCCTATACTAAGCATTAGGATTGCAGGTAAAGGTAACAACAGTAGTAGCAAGGACAGGCTATGCATCAGTATAGGATTAACGGGAAGCAGTAACATGCTACACTACTCTAATGCAAGCAGTATAGAGAAGAGTAGGCGATATCTGGTGATCAAAGAGGGGGCTTGCCTGGTTGCTCTGGCAAGAGAGAGGGGTCGTCAACTCCGTAGTCGTACTGGGTAGCAGCGGCGTCGGTCCCGGTGTCTAGCGAGAGAAGAGGGGGGAGAAACAATAAATATTTAAGCAAACAGGTGCATAGCGATGCATGACATGACAAGTATCGGTGCTAGGGGTGCCCTATCGCGGTATGAGGTGATACCGGTGAAGGGGGGAAAACATCCGGGAAAGTATCCCCGGTGTTTCGCGTTTTCGGACAGATGAAACAGAGGGGGAAAGTTGCGTGTTCGCTATGCTAGGGATGCGTGGCGGATAAACGGGCTGCGTATTCAAATTCGTCTCGTCGTTCTGAGCAACTTTCATGTACAAAGTTTTTCCATCCGAGCTACGATTTATTTTATATTAATTTTAAAAGATTTAAATCATTTTTAGGACTTATTTATTTAATTTAATCAACATTATCCAGAATAGTGTCTGCTGACGTCATCATGACGTCAGCATGACGTCTGCAGTTGACCAGGTCAACCTGACAGGTGGGTCCCGTTCGTCATACTCTGTTTTAATTAACTAACAGTTAATTAGGTTAATTAGTGATTAGGTTAATCTAATTATAATTAATTAACTTAATTAATTCCTTAATTAATTAATTAATTAATTATTATATTTTTTTAATTCTTTTTTTAACGTTCTGGGGGCGGGCCCCCTTTGTCATAGGCCCCTGGGGGCCGTAACAGGCGTGGTTTGCGGGCGCTAACGGTCGCGGGCGCCCGTGCATCCGAAAGGGGCAACAGGGGGCGCCGGCGGAGGCCGTAGCCAGTGCGGCGGGGAGAGGCCGTGGCCTCGGCGAGGCTCGCCGGCCAGCCGCGGCAGGCGGAGGCGAGCGCAGGGGGCGGCGGCGCTGCGGGCCGTTGCGGGGCCGCGCGGCTGGAGCGGCAAGGCGAGGAGCGGCGTAGGAGGGAGCGGAGCAGGGCAGCGCGCGCGCGTGCATGCGGTGGCCAGGGGCGACAAGCGGCGGCGCTTCGGGTGGAGGACGCGGGCCTCCGAGCGGCGTCGCGGTGAGTGGCCGGAGTCGGGCGGCGGGTGCAGCGAGCAGGAAGGCGCGTGACAAGGGGGCAGGCGGAGCGCGCGGTGCGCGCGACAGGGGCGTGGTGGCAGGCTTGGCCAGTGCGGGGTTGCGGCGCGGGCGGCGGAGCGCTGAGCGCTGGAGGCTCGGGTGCGGTCTCGAGCAAGCGAGCGCGCGTGGGGGGGGGAGGAGAGGACGGGGCCTCACCGCGGAAGCGTGGGGACTATGGCAACAGGCTCGACGGAGGTCGGGGAGGTACGACGAGGTGCCTCCGACGACGGGCGGCGTTCCAGGCAGCAACAGACGACGGAGGGCGGGCGCAGGGCGTCGGGGGGGCGATGCGGCAGGCGCGACGAGGGGCGCCGCTGAGAAAGAGGGGACGGGGGCGCGAGGATGCGGGAGGGGGCCGGCGAGGCGGCGTCAGGGTTCACTCCCCTCGATCCGATCTGGATCGGGGAGGAGGAGAGCGAGTGGAGCGACGGGGTGGGGTTAGGGTTCCGGGGGTGTGGGGTTATGGGGGAGTGGGGGCCGGTCTGGGCAATGGGCTGGTCCAGTTGGGCCACGGCCCAGGGAGAGGGTTCTTTCACTTCCTTTTTTTTGTTAGCTTTAGGTTTTAGCTTTTCTGTTTTGTATTTTCTGTTTTGTATTTACTTTCTTTTATTTATTTTCTTTTCTGTTTTTAAATCATTTTAAATTACTTAGGCATTTTATAAAAATGGGTTTGCTGCACCATAATTACCTTTGTAATATTTGGCGTCCACCGAACATTTTTGTTTTAATATTTGAAAACTTTTATTCTTTGGTTGATTTTGAATTTGAATTTGAATCAGTTTCGAACTAACACGAGACTAGGAACAGTAATCAAGGTGACGCGGCATCATTAGCAGAGGTTCACTGTAGCTTAATTACCCGGGCGTTACAAAACTCCTCCACTACAAGAAATCTCGTCCCGAGATTTAGGAGGTAGAAGGAAACAACGTGGGGTATTCATCACGCAGGCGATCCTCGCGTTCCCAAGTGGCTTCGTCTTCAGAGTGATTCGACCACTGGACTTTGAGGAATTTGATCGCCTTCTGACATGTGCGGCATTTAGCTTGGTCAAGAATGCGAACCGGATGCTCTTTATAAGAGAGGTCCTGTTGCAATTCGAGCACTTCATGATCCACCGCTCGGATTGGATCCTTAAAGCAATGGCGGAGTTGTGACACATGGAACACATCGTGAACCTGAGAAAGGTTCGGCGGAAGCTCCAGTTGATATGCCACTTTACCACGCCTTTCGAGAATAGTGAAAGGACCAATATAGCGGGGAGCTAGCTTTCCCTTGATCCCGAAGCGGTGAGCACCCTTCATTGGTGTAACTCGAAGATAAGCCTTTTCGCCAGGTTGATAGACCGTGTCTTGGTGATGACGGTCATACTGACTTTTCTGACGTGACTGAGCAGTCTTGAGATTCTCGCGAATAATGCGAACTTGTTCTTTGGCCTGTTGGATAATATCCGGACCGAAGAGTGGACGTTCCCCAGTTTCAGACCAGTTCAGAGGGGTTCGACACTTTCGTCCATATAGCACTTCGAAGGGGGACATCTTCAGACTAGCTTGATAGCTATTATTATAAGAGAACTCGGCATATGGAAGAGACTCCTCCCATTTCTTGCCGAATGATATTACACAAGCTCGAAGCATGTCTTCAAGAACTTGGTTGACACGTTCAACCTGTCCTTGCGACTGAGGATGGAACGCAGTACTGAACGACAGATGAGTCCCCATAGCTTCTTGGAAACTTGCCCAGAATCTTGAGGTGAATAAGCTGCCACGGTCTGAACCGATAACCAGTGGAATACCGTGAAGTGAAACAATTCTGGACATGTAGAGAGTAGCAAGCTGACTAGCAGTGATTGTCTCTTTGACCGCCAGAAAATGGGCAACTTTGGAAAGCCGGTCAATGACGACAAGAATAGCATCATTACCTTTCTGAGATTTGGGAAATCCAGTGACGAAGTCCATTTCAACATGGTCCCATTTCCATTCAGGAATAGAGATAGGTTGCAGAGTTCCAGCAGGCCTTTGATGCTCTGCTTTCATTCGGCGACAAACGTCACACTCAGCAACATAACGAGCAATGTCCTGCTTCATATTAGACCACCAGAATCTTTGACGAATATCCTGGTACATCTTTGTACTACCAGGATGGATGGACAGAGGCGTATCATGAGCTTCTTGCATAACCCTTTTAGTCTTATCCGGGTTTTTCTTCGAACATGGTACCACTAGGCGGCCTTTGAATACAAGGCGCCATCGTCAGCAACAGTGAAGAATGAGGGCTTTCCTTTTTTGAGGTCGCGTTTAATCTTGAGGACTTCATCATCACATTTCTGTATCCATTTGATGGTGTCCACAAGATCTGGTTTCGCAACCAGGGTATTGAGAGAACCCTTGGAAACAACATGGAGGTTCCGTTTGGGGAAACCTTTGGGAGGGGGAGCGAGTGATCCCAGAGGAACAATATGGAGGTTCAGCCTTCTAAATTCTTCGGCAAGCGAGGGCTGAACTTTGTGGACCTGGAGGTGGTTGCAGTAAGACTTGCGGCTCAAGGCATCAGCCATTACATTAGCCTTGCCGGGGGTATAGGATATACCCACGTCAAAGTCTGCAACAGTCTCCATCCATCTTTGCTGGCGTAGGTTCAAATCTGGCTGAGTAAACAGATACTTCAGACTTTGATGGTCGGTGAAGATCTTGCAACGATTACCGAGAAGGTAATGTCGCCACTGCTTCAGTGCATGAATGACAGCAGCAAGCTCGAGGTCGTGAACCGGGTAGTTTTCTTCATGAGGGCGCAGTTGACGAGAGGCATAAGCAATCACTCTGCGCTCCTGCATTAGGACACAGCCTAATCCTTGGCGGGAAGCGTCGCAGTAAATGACGAAGTCCTTCTTAGTATCAGGTGGTGCAAGCACGGGGGCAGAAGTCAACTTGTCTTTGAGCGCCTGGAAACTTTCCTGACACTTGTCTGTCCAGTCAAACTTGACACCCTTATGCAACAGATTAGTCAGGGGCCTGGCAATCTTGGAGAAGTTCTCGACGAATCGACAGCAATAGCTGGCGAGACCGAGGAAACTTCGGACTTGCTTCACATTCTTCGGAGGAGTCCAATCGAGAATAGCCTGAACTCGTTCAGGGTTGACGGCAATACCATCCTTGGAGATGACATGCCCAAGATAGGTTACTTCGGGGAGCCAGAATTCACACTTGGAATACTTAGCATACAACTGATGCTCCCGAAGCTTTTCCAGCACAAGACGAAGATGTTCAGCATGTTCTTCCTTGTTCTTGGAAAATACAAGGATATCGTCCAAATAAACCACGACGAACTTGTCTAGGTAATCCATGAATATATAATTCATCAGACGAGAGAAGGTGGCTGGAGCATTCATTAAGCCGAATGACATGACGGTGTACTCGTATGATCCATACCGAGTCACGAAGGCGGTTTTTGGGATGTCCTCTTCACGAACACGGATCTGGTGGTAACCCAACCTCAAGTCGAGTTTGGAGAACACTAATGAACCAGCCAGTTGATCATAAAGATCATTGATCCAAGGAAGAGGGTATTTATTCTGAATGGTAGCTTGGTTTATAGGACGGTAGTCTTGGACCAATCGGTTTGTCCCATCCTTCCTCTTAACAAAGAGAAAAGGTGCTCCCCAAGGAGAGCAACTTGGGCGAATGAAACCTTTGACAAGAGATTTGTCGATTTCCTCCTTAAGCTCAATGAGTTCATGCGGCGGCATCTTGTAGGGTCGTTTAGCGATAGGGGTAGTGCCGGGTTTCAAGTCGATGACGAATTCGACAGCTCTAGCAGGGGGAATCCCTAGAAGTTCTTCTGGGAAGACATCTTGGAATTCATGAACGACGGGAATGTTTTCAATGCCCTCGAGTGGTGCAGCGTTCAACGCATTCAAGGCATAAAGTCGTGCCTCGGCGTTCTGAACTAGATGAGCTTGGTAAGCTATTATTTCATCAGAAGGGTGTAGCAGATGGACGACCTTAGTGGCGCAAACTATAGAAGCAGTATGCGCTTTTAACCAATTCATTCCCAGAATGAGATCAATGCTACAGGACTTCAGTACGATGGGAGAGACAAGGAATTCCAGTCCTTCGATTTCTACAGGGAGGTCGTTGCAAATCATGGAGGTTCGACATTGGCCCACAGGGGTGTGTACTAATAGTGAAGCATCCATGTTCTCACATTTAATGTCATGCAAGCATGCAAAACCTTCTGACATGAATGAATGCGATGCACCTGTATCAAATAAAACGGATGCTGGTACTGAATTTACGAGGAGGGTACCCATCACAGTAGCAGGCTGGTCTTGAGCTTCGCTCAGATCAACGTGGTTGGCATGAACACGACCATAAGACTTGGCATTGTTGCTGCGGGGCTGGTTGCTTCCACGGCCAGTTGCTGGAAGGGCCAGTTGATTCTGGTTCTGGTTGCATTCCCTAGCACGATGCCCTGGTTGTCCACACCTGAAGCACAAACCATTCTCGGGAGTAGGAACAGGAGCTTGGGGTGGTGGAGCTGGAAGCCTTGGCTGCCTAGTTGGAGCCGTAGGCAGACGAGGTGCAGCATAGGACTGCCTTGGGGCAGGTGCATTTTGCTGGTACATGCTGTTGGGAATCCATATCTTGCGCTTCTACGAGAACGGGCCCGAAGATGAGCCCGTGTCACGGCTGCGCTTGTGAGAGCTCTGGTATTCCTGCAGACCAGTTTCGACATTAATGGCTTTGTTCACCAAGGTGGCGAAATCAGTAAAGTCGTGCACTAGAAGTGCGAGCTTGATGTCAGCTTGAAGGCCATCACGGAACTTCTCCTGTCTACGTGCATCAGTTGCAATGTCTTCTTCAGCATAGCGGGACAAGTCCAGAAACTCCTGCTGATAAGCTTCCACAGTTTTGTTGCCTTGGGTGAGGTTGCGGAACTCACGCTTCTTACGGTCCATGACTCCCTGAGGAATGAAGCGAGCATGGAAGGCAACTTGGAAGTCTGGCCAGGTGATGATTGTTCCAGCTGGCAGAGTACGCCTGTGGCTGTCCCACCATTGAGCTGCGGGTCCCTTCAGGAAGAAGGAAGCAAAGGTGACATAGCTGGCAGGGGCTACATCAGCAGACTCCATCTCATAGGTGATGTCACGGAGCCAGTCATCAGCATCCAGAGGCTGAGTTGAGCTGCGGTACACAGTTGGGTTCAGGCGCATGAAATCCTGCAGTCACTGGGGTTGGCTGCTGGTTCATATTGGGGCGAGGAAACTGAGCCATCATATTCTCCATGAACTGGCGATTCATCTCAAGCTGTTGGATCATACCAGCCATGTACTCAGGCGGTGGTGGGGCGTTGCCACCACGACCATGACCACCTGGTCTAACCATCCTGCTAATATTTAACAGGGGTAGTTCAGCATTGAGGAATTGCAAAAAAAACAGGAATCATTCATGATGAAACATGCACAATGAACGTAGCACGATAGATACTACATAGTAGTCGGCATATCTTACAAAAGAGATCAGCATAGAGTTCGTTACACAGAGTTCGGTACATAGGCTAAGACATCATAGGCGGCACACAGGCTCGCGGCGAATGCATCTAACACTAATAAGCAAGTCTACGTCAGTCCCATGCGGTACTGCGGAGGTAGGTGTAGCCCGACAGCTGGTAGTGACGCGAAGGGAAGACCTCCACGCGAGTAGCCTGGGGTCCGCGGATACTCTCGTGCGGAACCCGATGCGCAGGTGGCAGGAGAGGGCCCAATGCAGGAGAGTAGCCTCCCACATCTGGCCAGCCGACGCCCTGGGGCATCACGGTCCGGGCAGGGTAGATCGCAGAACGCGACAGATCACCAGAGCGGACAGAGGGGTGCAACAGCGTCAGAGCACGATACAGGTGCTGACGGGTGGTGTACAACTCGTGGCGAAGAGCTCAGTTAGCTCTATCCAGCCCATCAGCATGCAGAACCAGGTTCTGATGGTAGAATGGCTCTCGGGTGACAGTGGAGTAGGCAGCAGTGTAGTAACCCTCCGCACCAACATCGGATGCAATAGCAATGTGCCTGAAGGGGGAGGTGTCCAACTCCTGATACTCTCCACGGAGACGTGTCAGAGCAGCATAAGCAGCATCGTGGACCGCCATATCGATAGTCACTCCAACACCATGAGCAGTGTGCAGCACGGTAGTGGAGTCATACTCCCGAGAGTAGAGGTGGACGATGGCACGGTACTGCTCCTGGTTGAAGTCCTGATACTCCTCATAGACGGTATACTCAGGGTGCCAGCGATAACCCAGATAGGTCATCATCTCAACCAACACAGTAGGTGATCCTGAGGCACCAATGGCCGTCGTGTGGCGCACGACCTGCCTCGTGGGTTCCATCTGAAAACAAAGTTGTTTTCACAGGAGTCAAATGACAATGTGGATAATGTTCAAGTACTACTCTAAAGAATAACTAGGGCTTATCCAACTTTGGGGTGAATGCCATAACGGGATCCTAGTGTCAGAGTTAGTAAATTCGTTTAACCCGAGTAGAAGAGAGTTCATAGTCCCAGAGTAAAGGTCGAGGAGTAAAAGATCCTAGTACCACCCGATGGCGACGTGGGCCCGTAAGGCACACGGCCAAGTTAGTAAAAGTTTTTGCAATGTCTAGACTCGACTTCGGTTAAGGAGTGTGGAAGGGGGGTTCCTACAGGCAGTCGGCTCTGATACCAACTTGTGACGCCCCCGATTTGACCGTACACTAATCATACACGCAAACGTGTACGACCAAGATCAGGGACTCACGGGAAGATATCACAACACAACTCTACAAATAAAATAAGTCATACAAGCATCATATTACAAGCCAGGGGCCTCGAGGGCTCGAATACAAGAGCTCGATCATAGACGAGTTAGCGGAAGCAACAATATCTGAGTACAGACATAAGTTAAACAAGTTTGCCTTAAGAAGGCTAGCACAAACTGGGATACAGATCGAAAGAGGCGCAGGCCTCCTGCCTGGGATCCTCCTAACTACTCCTGGTCGTCGTCAGCGGGCACCACGTAGTAGTAGGCACCTCCGGTGTAGTTGGAGTCGTCGTCGAAGGTGGCGTCTGGCTCCTGGGATCCAACATCTGGTTGCGACAACTAGGTAGAAGGGATAGGGGGAAAAGAGGGAGAAAGCAACCGTGAGTACTCATCCAAAGTACTCGCAAGCAAGGAGCTATACAACATATGTATGCATGGGTATCAAATGGAATAAGGGTATCATATGTGGACTGAACTGCAGAAAGCCGGAATAAGGGGGGATAGCTAGTCCTTTCGAAGACTACACTTCTGGCAGCCTCCGTCTTGCAGCATGTAGGAGAGAGTAGACTGAAGTCCTCCAAGTAGCATCGCATAGCATAATCCTAACCGATGATCCTCCCCTCGTCGCCCTGTGAGAGAGCGACCACCGGTTGTATCTGGCACTTGGAAGGGTGTGTTTTATTAAGTATCCGGTTCTAGTTGTCATAAGGTCAAGGTACAACTCCAAATCGTCCTGTTACCGAAGATCATGGCTATTCGAATAGATTAACTTCCCTGCAGGGGTGCACCACATAACCCAACACGCTCGATCCCATTTGGCCGGACACACTTTCCTGGGTCATGCCCGGCCTCGGAAGATCAACACGTCGCAGCCCCACCTAGGCACAACAGAGAGGTCAGCACGCCGGTCTAAACCTAAGCGCACAGGGGTCTGGGCCCATCGCCCTTAGCACACCTGCACGTTGCGTGGGCGGCCGGAAGCAGACCTAGCCTAGTGGCGTTCCAGTCCAATCCAGCGCACGCCGCTCCGTCGCTAACGTCAAGAAGGCTTCGGCTGATACCACGACACCGGGATACCCATAACTACTCCCGCGTAGATGGTTAGTGCGTATAGACCAAATGGCCAAACTCAGATCAAATACCCAGATCTCGTTAAGCGTGTTAAGTATCCGCGAACGTCGACCAGGGCCAGGCCCACCTCTCTCCTAGGTGGTCGGAACCTACCTTGTCGCTCCGCCTCAGAGATCCACTCGCGGGTGCTCCTCAAGCCGACCCGTCTTTAGTCACCACATGTATCATGTATAAAGTATATAGTATATACCCGTGATCAACTCCCGAGTGATCACGGCCCGATAGTATAGCATGGCAGACGGACAAGGATGTAGGGCCACTGATGATAAACTAGCATCCTATACTAAGCATTAGGATTGCAGGTAAAGGTAACAACAGTAGTTGCAAGGACAGGCTATGCATCAGTATAGGATTAACGGGAAGCAGTAACATGCTACACTACTCTAATGCAAGCAGTATAGAGAAGAGTAGGCGATATCTGGTGATCAAAGAGGGGGCTTGCCTGGTTGCTCTGGCAAGAGAGAGGGGTCGTCAACTCCGTAGTCGTACTGGGTAGCAGCGGCGTCGGTCCCGGTGTCTAGCGAGAGAAGAGGGGGGAGAAACAATAAATATTTAAGCAAACAGGTGCATAGCGATGCATGACATGACAAGTATCGGTGCTAGGGGTGCCCTATCGCGGTATGAGGTGATACCGGTGAAGGGGGGAAAACATCCGGGAAAGTATCCCCGGTGTTTCGCGTTTTCGGACAGATGAAACAGAGGGGGAAAGTTGCGTGTTCGCTATGCTAGGGATGCGTGGCGGATAAACGGGCTGCGTATTCAAATTCGTCTCGTCGTTCTGAGCAACTTTCATGTACAAAGTTTTTCCATCCGAGCTACGGTTTATTTTATATTAATTTTAAAAGATTTAAATCATTTTTAGGACATATTTATTTAATTTAATCAACATTATCCAGAATAGTGTCTGCTGACATCATCATGACGTCAGCAGTTGACCAGGTCAACCTGACAGGTGGGTCCCGTTCGTCATACTCTGTTTTAATTAACTAACAGTTAATTAGGTTAATTAGTGATTAGGTTAATCTAATTATAATTAATTAACTTAATTAATTCCTTAATTAATTAATTAATTATTATTATTATATTTTTTAATTCTTTTTTTAACGTTCTGGGGGCGGGCCCCCTTTGTCATAGGCCCCTGGGGGCCGTAACAGGCGTGGTTAGCGGGCGCTAACGGCCGCGGGCGCCCGTGCATCCGAAAGGGGCAACAGGGGGCGCCGGCGGAGGCCGTAGCCAGTGCGGCGGGGTGAGGCCGTGGCCTCGGCGAGGCTCGCCGGCCAGCCGCGGCAGGCGGAGGCGAGCGCAGGGGGCGGCTGCGCTGCGGGCCGTTGCGGGGCCGCGCGGCTGGAGCGGCAAGGCGAGGAGCGGCGTAGGAGGGAGTGGAGCAGGGCAGCGCGCGCGCGTGCACGCGGTGGCCAGGGGCGACAAGCGGCGGCGCTTCGGGTGGAGGACGCGGGCCTCCGAGCGGCGTCGCGGTGCAGTGGCCGGAGTCGGGCGGCGGGTGCAGCGAGCAGGAGGGCGCGTGACAAGGGGGCAGGCGGAGCGCGCGACAAGGGCGCGGTGGCAGGCTTGGCCGGTGCGGGGTCGCGGCGCGGGCGGCGGAGCGCTGAGCGCTGGAGGCTCGGGTGCGGTCTCGAGCGAGCGAGCGCGCGTGGGGGAGGAGGAGAGGACGGGGCGTCACCGCGGAAGCGTGGGGACTATGGCAACAGGCTCGACGGAGGTCGGGGAGGTCCGACGAGGTGGCTCCAACGACGGGCGGCGTTCCGGGCAGCAGCAGACGACGGAGGGTAGGCACATGGCGTGGGGGGGGGGGCGGCGATGCGGCAGGTGCGGCGAGGGGCGCTGCTGAGAAAGAGGGGACGGGGGCGCGAGGATGCGGGAGGGGGCCGGCGAGGCGACGTCAGGGTTCACTCCCCTCGATCCGATCTGGATCGGGGAGGAGGAGAGCGAGTGGGGGGGGGAAGTGGGGCGACGGGGTGGGGTTAGGGTTTCGGGGGTGTGGGGTTATGGGGGAGTGGGGGCCGGTCTGGGCCAGTGGGCTGGTCCAGTTGGGCCACGGCCCAGGGAGAGGGTTCTTTCACTTCCTTTTTTTTGTTAGCTTTAGGTTTTAGCTTTTCTGTTTTGTATTTTCTCTTTTGTATTTACTTTCTTTTATTTATTTTCTTTTCTGTTTTTAAATCATTTTAAATTACTTAGGCATATTATAAAAATGGGTTTGCTGCACCATAATTACCTTTGTAATATTTGGCGTCCACCGAACATTTTTGTTTTAATATTTGAAAACTTTTATTCTTTGGTTGATTTTGAATTTGAATTTGAACCAGTTTCGAACTAACACGAGACTAGGAACAGTAATCGAGGTGACGTGGCATCATTAGCAGAGGTTCACTGTAGCTTAATTACCCGGGCGTTACAGAATCCTCCTCTGAGGAGCTATCCATAACCAGCGACATATGCGCTTTGTCAAATATCATAGTCTGCTCTGAAGACCTTGTTTTCACTGCAAAAATTTCCATCATCGTGTCAAATGGCTGATGCACACGAAGAGTAGTTGAATGTACTAACATTGTTGACAAATGTAATACGTAACGAAAAAAGGATGCCTGATATAATTCACATATAAGATGACTGGATAAGCAGGATGTCATTGCAAAATTCACATATATGATGCCTGGCTAAACAAGATGGCATTGCATAATTCACATAAATGATGAATAAACTAAATAGATGGCATTCACACAAAGCATGTCTAAACTAAGCAGATGACATATTTGATGTATAAAGTAAGCAATGCAAGGCACCATATGCATGATATAACCAACATCAGCATGCCAAGTTAGAGCGAAGACCTCAGATGGTAAATAGGAGTGGTCTTCTCCTTCTAAATCCCCCTTAGAACATATATCTTCCTCTCGATTACAATCCGAAATGGGTGGAGGGGGGCTGCCTTTGCGCCTACCATGGAGCGACGTCTGCATGAAATTTTATTGCCACGCAAGGCTCGTCTATTTTGCTGTACATGTCCAGTTCCATTGTGTACAATAACTGACATGTATCGGAATAAAACATAGTGATATTATGTAAGGAGTGCATGCAGAAATCCAGAGTGATGGTAGCAACCTGTGGATAGACCCAAAACAATGATAGCAGGCAGATAATGGCTTCAGTTAAAAAATATAGATAATGGCTTCTCTACTGTTTGTTTCCCACCCAACATGAAACTCATAGTAGACACTAGAGATTAACCAGATAGTAGATAGATACTATTGATTGCGGCCCCGATATGTACCCCACAACCATTTAAAAACTCAAGTTTGACCATTAGTTCGGAGCTGACTCAGAGTCTAATCGGTGAACATGACGATAAAGTAGCATGTAATATTAAGCGATGCATAACATAAGCAGACACGAAAGAGTGCGACCTCTCTTGCGGACCCGTGTAGTCCTCAAGGTCATCTGCTCGGTTGATGATGGTAATGCAATTGTCATGGCTGCCAGCGGCAGGGAAGAGGATCTGAGGCGGCGAAAGACAGTCTGGAGGTCGGATCCCTACTGTGTTCGACCCTTCTGTCGTTGGAGCAGCTGAGCTGGGGTGGACGACGGCGCAGCAGGAGCGGGACAAACCACACACGGTTTTCTTTGACAACTATGTGTAAGAGAAGTAATTCTGTAAGGGCTCGTTTGAATTGGAGGATTCTAACAATGCAGGGATAGGAAATACATAGTAATAGGATAGGAATGCAGGTGCAAAACAGAGAATTTAAAAACACATGATTTCTGCCAATCTGGGTGTTTGGTTCACAAGAATTAGAAGATCACAGGATGCAAAGAAGCATGGTGAGAATTTCAGAGACTTAGATCTATTCCACCTAAGCATGATATCAATGAGTCTCTCAAAGCCATGAGAATTCCATTGATGAGTGCAAAGAAAGAACCGCTAGGATGCGTGCTAAGAAAGATTACTTTATAAAAGCATGTTCTTCTAGTTTTCATGATAATAAAGACGAAGATCTAAAAGTTATTGATGTGTCCCCTATTAAATCTTTGTTTTGCAATATGAATCTTGATAATGATGGGACTGAATATGATCCACCTTTACCTAGAAGGCGTTCCAAAAATTCGGAGTCTTTAGATCTTGATGCTAAAATTGTTAAAACTGGGATAGAAGAGGTCAAAACTTTAAATATTAATGAACCCACTATTTTGGATTTCAAGGAATTTAATTATGATAATTGCCCTTTGATAGATTGTATTTCCTTGTTGGAATCCATGCTAAATTCTCCACATGCTTATAGTCAAAATAAAGCCTTTACCAAACATATCGTTGATGCTTTGATGCAATCTTATGAAGAAAAACTTGAGTTGGAAGTTTCTATCCCTAGAAAACTTTATGATGAGTGGGAACCTACTATTAAAATTAAAATTAAATATCATGAATGATATGCTTTGTGTGATTTGGGTGCTAGTGTTTCCATGATTCCAAAGACTTCGTGTGATTTGCTAGGTTTCCGTGATTTTGATGATTGCTCTTTAAACTTGCACCTTGCGGATTCCACCATTAAGAAACCTATGGGAAGAATTAATGATGTTCTTATTGTTGAAAATAGGAATTATGTGCCAGTAGATTTTATTGTTTTTGACATAGATTGCAATCCTTCATGTCCTATTATTCTTGGTAGACCTTTCCTTAGAACGATTGGTGCAATTATTGATATGAAGGAAGGGAATATTAGATTCCAATTTATGTTAAGGGAAGGCATGGAACACTTCCCTAGAAATAAAATTAAATTAACATATGAATCTATTATAAGAGCCACTTATGGATTGCCTACCAAAGATGGCAATACCTTGATCTATCTTCGCTTTTATGCCTAGCTAGGGGCGTTAAACGATAGCGCTTGTTGGGAGGCAACCCAATTTTATTTTTAATATTTGCTTTTTTGCTCATATTTAGTAATAAATAATTTATCTAGCCTCTGTTTTGGTTGTGCTTTTTGTGTTTAATTAGTGTTTGTGCCAAGTAGAACCGTTGGGAAGACTTGGGGAAAGTCTTTTTGATCTTTCTGTAAAAAACAGAAACTTTAGCACTCACGAGAATTGCTGCAATTTTTATTTGGAAAGTGATATTTAGTTAATTCTTTTTTCAGATGATCAATAGATAAATTCCTCACGTCCATCAATTTATTTTATAATTTTGGGGGTTCCAGAACTTGCGTTAGCTACAGATTACTACAGACTGTTCTGTTTTTGACAGATTCTGTTTTTCGTGAGTTGTTTGCTTATTTTGATGAATCTATGGCTAGTAAAATAGTTTATAAACCATAGAGAAGTTGGAATACAGTAGGTTTAACACCAATATAAATAAATAATGAGTTCATTACAGTACCTTGAAGTGGTGTTTTGTTTTCTTTCGGTAACGGAGCTCACGAGATTTTCTACTTTAAGTTTTGTGTTGTGAAGTTTTCAAGTTTTTGGTAAAAGATTTGATGGATTATGGAACAAGGAGTGGAAAGAGCCTAAGCTTGGGGATGCCGATGGCACCCCAAGGTAAAATTCAAGGACACCCAAAATCCTAAGCTTGGGGATGCCCCGGAAGGCATCCCCTCTTTCGTCTTCGTCTATCGGTAACTTTACTTGGAGCTATATTTTTATTCACCACATGATATGTGTTTTTCTTGGAGCGTCTTGTATTATTTGAGTCTTTATTTGTTAGTTTGACACAATCATATTTTATGTACACACCTTTTGAGATAAACATGCATGATTTGAAAATTATTAGAATACTCTATGCGCTTCACTTATATCTTTTGAGCTATATAGTTTTTGCTCTAGTGCTTCACTTATATCTTTTAGAGCATGGTGGTGGATTTGTTTTCTAGAAACTATTATTCTCTCATGCTTCACTTATATTATTTTAAGAGTCTTAAACAGCATGGTAGTTTTCTTAAATTGGGAAATTAATCCTAATATGCTAAGTATTGGAGACTAGTAAAAAACTTTCTTTTGAGTGTGTTGAATACTATGAGAAGTTTGATACTTGATAATTGTTTTGAGATATGGAGATGGTGATATTAGAGTCATGATAGTTGATTAGTTGTGAATTTCCGGAATACTTGTGTTGAAGTTTGTGATTCCCGTAGCATGCACGTATGGTGAACCGTTATGTGATGAAGTCGGAGCATGATTTATTTATTGATTGTCTTCCTTATGAGTGGCCGTCGGGGATGAGCGATGGTCTTTTCGTACCAATCTACCCCCCTAGGATCATGCGCGTAATACTTTGCTTTGAGAACTAATAGATTTCTTCAATAAGTATGTGAGTTCTTTATGACTAATGTTGAGTCCATGGATTATACACACTCTCACCCTTCCACCATTGCTAGCCTCTCTAATACCACGCACTTTTCGCCGGTATCATACACCCACCATATACCTTCCTCAAAACAGCCACCATACCTACCTATTGTGGCATTTACATAGCCATTCCGAGATATATTGCCATGCAACTTTCCACCATTCTATTATTATGACACGCTTCATAATTGTCATATTGCTTGCATGATCATGTAGTTGACATTGTACTTGTTCCAAAGCCACCGTTCATAATTCTTTCACACATGTCACACATGCATCATAGCACATCCCGGTGCACCGCCGGAGGCATTCACATAGAGTCATATTTTGTTCTAAGTATTGAGTTGTAATTCTTGAGTTGTAAGTAAATGAAGTGTGATGATCATCATTTTGGGAGCATTGTCCCAAGTGAGGAAAGGATGATGGAGACTATGATTCCCCCACAAGTCGGGATGAGACTCCGGACTAAAAAAAGAGGCCATAAAAAAGAGAAAAGGCCCAAATAAAAAAATGAGAGAAAAAGAGAGAAGGGACAATGCTACTATCCTTTTACCACACTTGTGCTTCAAAGTAGCCCCATGATCTTCATGATAGAGAGTCTTCTATGATATCACTTTCATATACTAGTGGGAATTTTTCATTATAGAACTTGGCTTGTATATTCCAATGATGAGCTTCCTCAAAATGCCCTAGGTCTTCGTGAGCAAGCGAGTTGGAAGCACACCCACTTAGTTCCTTTTGTTGAGCTTTCATATACTTATAGCTCTAGTGCATCCGTTGCATGGGAATCCCTACTCGCTCACATTGATATCTATTAATGGGCATCTCCATAGCCCGTTGATACGCCTAGTTGATGTGAGGCTATCTTCTCCCTTTTTGTCTTCTCCACAACCACCATTCTATTCCACATATAGTGCTATGTCCATGGCTCACGCTCATGTATTGCGTGAAGATTGAAAAAGTTTGAGAACAACAAAAGTATGAAACAATTGCTTGGCTTGTCATCGAGGTTGTGCATGATTTAAAAGACTTTGTCTGGTGAAGATAGAGCATAGCCAGACTATGTGATTTTGTAGGGATAACTTTCTTTGGCCATGTTATTTTGAGAAGACATAATTGCTTAGTTAGTATGCTTGAAGTATTATTGTTTCTATGTCAATATTAAACCTTTGTCTTGAATCTTTCGGATCTGAATATTCATACCACAATTAAGAGAATTACATTGAAATTATGCCAAGTAGCATTCCACATCAAAAATTCTGTTTTTATCATTTACCTACTCGAGGACGAGCAGGAATTAAGCTTGGGGATGCTTGATACGTCTCCAACGTATCTATAATTTTTGATTGTTCCATGCTATATTATATTCTGTTTTGGACATTATTGGGCTTTATTATAAACTTTTATATTATTTTTGGGACTAACTTATTAACCAGAGGCCCAACCCAGAATTGCTATTTTTTTTGCCTATTTCAGAGTTTATTAGAAAAAGAATATCAAACGGAGTCCAAACGAAATGAAACCTTCGGGAACGTGATTTTTGGAACGAACGTGATCCAGAGGACATGGACCCTACGTCAACAAAGCAACCAGGAAGGCACGAGGTAGGGGGCGTGCCTACCCTCCCCCCAGGCACGCCCTCCACCCTCGTGGGGCCCATGTTGCTCCGCCGACGTACTTCTTCCTCCTATATACACCTACGTACCCTGAAACTACCCTATACGGAGCCAAAAACCTAATTCCACCGCCGCAACCTTCTGTACCCGTGAGATCCCATCTTGGGGCCTTTTCCGGAGGTCCGCCGGAGGGGGCATCGATCACGGAGGGCTTCTAGATCAACACCATAGCCTCTCCAATGATGTGTGAGTAGTTTAATTCAGACCTTCGGGTCCATAGTTATTAGCTAGATGGCTTCTTCTCTCTTTATGGATCTCAATACAATGTTCTCCCCCTCTCTCATGGAAATCTATTCGATGTAATCTTCTTTTGCGGTGTGTTTGTTGAGACCGATTAATTGTGGGTTTATGATCATGTTTATCTATGAACAATATTTGAATCTTCTCTGAATTCTTTTATGTATGATTGGTTATCTTTGCAAGTCTCTTCGAATTATCAGTTTGGTTTGGCCTACTAAATTGATCTTTCTTGCAATGGGAGAAGTGCTTAGCTTTGGGTTCAATCTTGCGGTGTCCTTTCCCAGTGACAGTAGGGGCAGCAAGGCACGTATTGTATTGTTGCCATCGAGGATAACAAGATTGGGTTTATATCATATTGCATGAGTTTATCCCTCTACATCATGTCATCTTACTTAAAGCGTTACTCTGTTCTTTTGAACTTAATACTATAGATGCATGTTGGATAGCGGTCGTTGTGTGGAGTAATAGTAGTAGATGCACGCAGGAGTCGGTCTACTTGTCTCGGACGTGATGCCTATATACATGATCATACCTAGATATTCTCATAACTATGCTCAATTCTTTCAGTTGCTCAACAGTAATTTGTTTACCCACTGTAATACTTATGCTCTCGACAGAATCCACTAGTGAAACATATGGCCCCCGGGTCTATTTTCCATCATATTAATCTTCCGTCAACAAGCTATTTCTTGCACTGTTTTTGTTACTCTTAATTTACTTTGCATCTTTATCATAAAAATACCAAAAATATTATCTTATCATATTTATCAGATCTCACTTTTGTAAGTGACCGTGAAGGGATTGACAACCCCTTTATTGCGTTGGTTGCAAGGATTTTATTTGTTTGTGTAGGTGCGAGGGACTCGCGTGTGGCCTCCTACTGGATTGATACTTTGGTTCTCAAAAACTGAGGGAAATAGTTATGCTACTTTGCTGCATCACCCTTTCCTCTTCAAGGGAAAACCAACGCAGTGCTCAAGAGGTAGCAGAGACACTAAAGGAACAAATCCTACAATTTTCCTTTGCTCCATTCCTTTGAACCAAATGCATGAATAGTAGTACCATAGGAAACTTTCCAATTCCTATGTTTTCCTTCACATTTCCTTTCAAGCACTGGCGATTCTAGCAGGTAGGCTTGAGCAAGGAAAAGCCTACACTCAAAAAATGTTTTTGTGCTACTTCTACTACTTTGGACCCAGGCCACTGCCCTACTACCTCAACTCCCAGGCCCATCGACAAATGCACAGCTCCAACGCGCGGAGATAAATAATGATGGCGTTCAAGAGAGTCCATCAAGGATAGCTAAGTTGCCTGGTACCTCACTGCTTGTCATATAATAGGAGAAACTAATCGTATTGCATGTTATTGCGTGTGCTCAGTGGACAATATATATAACATGTAGAGTAAAAAAGAGATACAACAAGTGTACAACCTCTTTGGCAAAGCCATGTCAATCTCAACGTGATTGGGTTGGTCAATGAGGATGATCCGGCTGACTTGGCTGTCGGAGGAGGGGAAGAAGATCTTAGGCATCTTGAGATGGAGCCTAGGGTACTGCTCCGCTGTGATGGAGGGTTTCGTCGTTGGAGCAGCTCCGGTGAGTTGTATGATGCCGAGGCTGAAGCAGGACAGGAGAGACAACGTTAACCTGAGTGGATTTCTAATAGCATCTCCAATAGATGGCGTAAAATACATAACCATAAAGTGCTAGATGTAAAATACATCAGTCGCTCATCTCTGAACTTAACTGTCGAAACTGAATTTAATTGTCAAAACTGAACTTAACTATCGAAACTAAATTTTGCTGTCGAAACTGAACGCACTAGTAGCAGGAAAGCAGTAGCAGCAGCAGCAGTGCTTGCGAGAGCCGGGGCAGCTGGTCGTGTAGCAGCATCAGGTGAGGCTACACGTCAGTCACTGACTTTTTCATCTCTGGTCAGTCGATTTTCCAGCCGTTGGATATGAAATCAAGGGCCTGCAGTTCATCTTCAACCTCCACCCCCCTGAGCTGCCAGCCACCACCGGCCAAACAGCCGCCCCCTACCTCCTGTAGCCGGCGGTGCGCCGCCCCGAAACCCCTCCCCCCCGCCGGTCTGCCACTGCCCCGACCATCCCTCTAGCCCCCCCCCCCGTGCCTTGCTTTTTCTTCGGCGATCCCCACGCCATTGCCCCACCACCGCCAGCGACCACCGCCCCCACCCTGAACCCTAAGATAGATAGTGGGGTACCTCTCCGGTGAGCCCCCCTCCCTGCTGCTGCTGGTTCTTCCTTAACTCCGGTGAGCACCCCACCCCCTGAAAATCGACTGACCCAAAAGTTGATTCAGTCGACTGAAGTGTAGCTAAATCTGAGCAGCATCGCAAGCAAGATCAAGAGCGAGAGCAGCAGCGCGAGAAAGAGCAATAGCAAGAGTAGAACAAGTAGGGGACCGAGAGCAAGAGGAGAGCAGCAGCGCGAGCGAGAGCTAAAGCAGCAGCAGCTCCTACTGATGTGGACGTTGCCGCCGAGGGAGCGACGCCATGGAGGAAGTGGCCGGCGATGCCGCCGTGGATGGAGCCACGCCGTGTTGGCTCGGGACCAACCGCCGGCAGCACTGTGAGATCAAATCAAGAAGAAAATGCGGCAATTGGTGTACAACCTCTTTGGTGGCCCTAATTAGGCCTCAGCTTCATCTGAGGAAACGGTGATGATGATGCTCTTCCGGTGGTGCAGGTGAAGACGGCGGTGTGGGAATGGAGGTGGCGCAAAAGACAAGCGGAATGTCGAGGCAGCTCCTTGGAGGTGGAGGACGGGGTGGCTGAACTGGCGGGACGACGAGGTTGACGACGGATCCTCATATGCTATGGTGGATGAGGTACATCGAGGTGTTGCTGTGGACGACGTCGTCGGAGAAGACGCTCCGGCTGGGTGGCGGACGGAAGAGGGTGTGGGGCTTCGCGGGTTTTTGCGGCCTCGGCGTACGAATGGGTGGGCGGATGGGATGGGAGTGGGGAACCATGGTTTAGGGACGCTCTTGTCCAAAATGTGGGGTAAGTTACAAAAGTACCCCCACCGATATGACCTAGGCGGTTCTTTCGGTTCAGGGGTATCACGGGCATTTTGCGTTTTGGGATTTCACAGGAGGTGGGAGTTTTCGCGCGCGTTGTAATTTTGGAATAGCAAGGCACGGGTTGAGATGGAGGCAGTTGTCGGAGCACAAGCAGATATATCTTAAATATTTCGGGGTAACAAGGCACGGGTTGAAGTTTCCGGACAAGCCTAACGTGTACTGTACCAAATCAATTCGTACTTCTGTCGACGAAAAAACAAAAAGAAATCAATTCGCAGCACACAAGAGAGTCTAGTCCCGTGTACTATACCAAATCAATTCACACTACAAATGTCATTCAAAACTTTGAATTCATGTTATGTTCAATTAAAATATTTCGCTACGTGTATAATGCATGCAACCTTCTACTCAAATGAAAGTTTTAGTGCATTCCAAACGTATATAATACCGCTTCAATATGAACTAAATTTGAATTCATTTCTCTATTTGAATAAGATCTACAATAATGATTGTTGTGAAGTCAAACCATTTGAATTCGTTTATATATTTTAATAAGATCTACAATCATCATTATTGTCAAGTTAAACCATCGTTTGTGTATTATCTTCACAGCACACCACATGATTACTCTCGAGTTAGATATGAGCTATGTGTACTATATGAACTCGAACTCGGTTTTCTGAATCCACTTTATGTTGTTTTCAAATTACAGTACATTTCAAGCTCTAGCTAGATCTTCATAATCTAAACCATGTCTCATATGTATATGTGTTTATCACATAATGTATGGTGCCCCGCCTCCTACGCCTACAAGTATTTAGATGTGAGTTGCAAACACCACACATTACCACAAATTCAAATAAAATGTGAGATTGTTCGATATATAGTATTGTTTAGATTGTTCGATATTTAGTTGTAAGATGCAAATGCCACACATTATCACAAATTCAAATAAAATGTGAGATTTTTCGATATATAGTATGGTTTAGATTGTTCGACATTTAGTTGTGAGTTGCAAACGCCATGCACTATCACATTATGGTATAACATGTGCAAAACCACAGCACGTGTATCACTGCTATATTCATGCATGCATATGTTTATAACACTATGATCTCCTATTCAAATGTATGAATCCACTTTCATATCAAATTATGATCTTTGTTAGTCTCTTACACCCATAGAATCCTCTAGCCTTTGTAGCTAGCACTAACTTTCTCTCATGCACGCACATCGACACACGCCCTCCTCGCCCTCCCCCTCCCTCAGCATTCTATCCATCACGCACATTCATTTTTTTCTTTAGGTCGTTCTCCCACAGTCTCCACAACTCCTTCCCGACACATAGTAATCGATAAAACTCTCCAGCGATATCTGCCTACAACATACACACGCACCTTCCATCTCCTCCTTTCTATGTCCATGCCTCCTGTCTCTCATACGGTCCCCACACGTGTAAACTCTCACGCCTCTTTTCATCGATCTCACAACCGCACACTCCTCCCCCTATCTAGCTAGTAGCTCGGCCTCTCGCACCACCTCCTAGCTCCATTCTCTCTGTCTATCCATCTCGCAGGGCCTTATTTGCCTCTAACAAATGGATGTACACCGACTGATCTCCCGCTATACATATAGCTAGCTAGGTCCTTATAACTCATTTTCCCCCACGCGTCGATTGATCTACCTCATTAGTTATGTCTCTCACTTCCTCCGGCAAACAACAATTGATCTACTGATCTAGTTAGGTTTGTTTACCAAACACATGGTTCCCCTTCATCATCCATGCATGTGTCCTGACAGATCTATCACGCACAGGCACACACAGAAACACATCGCCACTATTATTGATAATATTGCAGTTCTACCCTTAGTTTGTCTAGTAGGCCTCTCCCACCATCTTCGAGAAGCAACTCCATCACCCATCCAGCACTCTACCCCTCTCCCTCTCTCCTCTCTCTCTCTCTCTGTGTGTGTGTGTCCCAACCTATTTCCCGTCCTTCAGTTATGTATGGATGTCGACCGCTCTCCCTCAAGACATAGCTGGGTCTCTCCTTCTCAACACATATACGAGTTGTTCTACCTCTCTAGTTAGGCCTCTGCCTCCCCCCTTCCCCACCACCCCACACACACCGATACATCGAGTGCTCTAGTCATGTCTCCCTGCCATACACAAACTTGCCCTGTGCCCTATGACGTTCCGATTGGTCAGTCACCCTATATCTTTGACCTGAACACACACAATTTAGATGGTTCTCTTCATCGATCTCGCACCCACCCACTTGATCCTCTCTTCGACTCTATCGATATCTATGACCCCTCCCTCTCTTCTCGTGGACCGCCCCCTCTATATATGATATGAATAGGCCTCTATTTCACACACATTGCATGCAAAATTTTGTTTGATATGTCATCGACACATATTCCCACAGATACATTCACGAAATCACCCCCAAACAAAAAACACTCACGAACGCACACACTATCTTTCTAGGTTTGTATCTCTCTCACACACACCCATGTAGGTGGGGGACGAGCACGAAGAGAAGAGGTGCACACATGGCGCACGTACTCCCGTCTCTTTCCCAACCACACCCGCGCGGGTACACGGTGGAGCTCATTTCTATATGAAAAGGCAGCCCACGTGGTAATTTGACACGTGTACTGGTTGTCCACTTGATGGAGGATCATCTACCATGGGTGGACAAACAAATTGCGACTTGATGTGTTATTTTAAAAAAGAGGCAAACTATGTGGGGCCTACCTTAGAGGCAAGGTTCTATACACTCGAGATGCTCTATACGTATTACTTTTGATGTGTCATGTCAACTCGCATAACGAGGAGAAGATTGCTTACTATGCCGTCTCCCCCGCCCACGGGCGCGGTGGCTCGTAGGACGAGGTGAAGCTTGCTTACTACTACTCATTGTACTATATTGGTTTATTGGTCCCCATTGTATATTGTGTCAATTTTTGACTATAGATTGAACTAACAAAACGTTCGTGCATGTTACCAAAAATTATATCATTGAAAACTATGTAGAAATATGAATCCAACGATATAATTTTTGTTGACATGCATTAACATTTTGTTAGCTAAATATTTGGTAAAAATTTGGCACGAACTACAAAGGTGACCTATAAACCAGGACAGAGGTAGTAGTACTACGCCTTACGCCCGCTCCCTCGCCCACGCGCGCGGTGGCTCGCAGGACAAGGAGAAAAGTTTACTACTCCCTCCGTTTACTCCTCATCCCTACCTTGGTTAGAGAGATTATCATATTTTTTGGAATATATGTCCTTTAGTAGATTTCAATATGAACTACTAGTACATACTCCAAACACTGATGTATATAGACGTATTTTAGAGTGTAGATTCACTCATTTTGCTCCGTATGTAGTCCATATTAAAACAGACGTAATAGTACGCACTCTCCCTCGCCCCTCGACCCTCGCCCACATGGTGGATGTGCAACAATTCATTCGGTCTCATATAGCCAGAATGATATATACTGCAGTACTATTATTGCTCGACTTCCCGAAGAGGCGAAGAGCCAATCGCAAGGTTTATATTTTGGAGATGCCAAGTGCAAGGTTCATAGGAGAACGAGTAGTAGGTGCCACGTCGTTTATAAATAAAGTTTTTTTCTTGAGTGGCACATATGCAATATAAATAGGTTCATATGGAGAGAAAAGGAAACCGCTCCACTATATACATAGGCAGGTCGAGCCTACACGGTTGCTTGCTGGGGTAGCTCTCTTCACGCTCTCTTGCACAAAAAGACTATGGCCACATCTCTAACATCTCGGTGGATCACGTCCGCCGGGGGAAGGGGTGGATGCTTACTGTAGATGCGGTTGCCGTCGCTGATGGCAAAAACCCACTGTCGGCACGTCCCGATCAGGGGTCCCCGCCGTTCTCTCTCACAAAGCCGGCGAGGTCGCCTTCGTCCCTTGCTCACTACCACGACGTGGGCAGTTTCTGCCTTCCGCCGCCCTCCTCTAGGTTGAGCTACGTCCCGACATCCCTCAGGTACAACTCCCTTTACAGCCGGCTTGCACCACTGCTCCAGCTGCCCACATCACTCCATGTGGATATTTCTCTACTTCTTTGCCCCGCACATACCTCTACTGGCTTCTACTTACTATATTTGCAATGAGTTTATGTCTCATCAACTAGTCCCAGTAATCTTATACTAATCACGCTTCTTCAATTTCTTTTCCACAGGGATGCTCATCTCGATTGTGGTGAAACTGCACAAAATAATTCGATGGTCAAAGGGTTGCAAACTTCACTGCCCTCGCACTCCTCCGCTGTAAGAATGGAGAAAATTGTAATCTAGTCGTACCTCCTTTCATCGAAAGCGTGGGACATCTACCAGTCCTACCATGTAAGTAATAATGACCAATGAGTCGTCAAATCACATACACCCAGCAGTAAGTTGGACGGACGAAGCAGCCATCACTCTTGAATCCGTTTCTCTCTTCAACGCAGGCGCCAGTGAGAGGTCGCGTCCGCTCTGCCCGGGCCTGAATGCGGCATCGATTCTTTGGAGCGGCGCTGACCGTTTTGGGTGGGAAGCGCGCGCGGGCGATGGAGGGGCTTTGGGTGGGCCAGGCTGGTCAGGAGCGGGCATGGCAGCGGTCCGCCTGTCCTGACCGGACGCCCGGAAGAGGATGCATTGACTCTGACGGCTAAATCGTACACTACACACCATCTCTCTGTAGGATTAGGTCGATGTGTCGCTCTCTCTAACACACACATGCTGTTAAACACACACGTACACGCACACACATGTTCATAGAATAGGAATACCGTGTGAGTTACTTAGGGAGCATTTAGATCCTTAGCAACAATAGTTTATAGCCTAGCCGGGCAAGGTTAGGCGTTTGGAACTAAGCAATGTAACCAAATGCTTACTCTGCCATGTTATCTCCGCCGGAAACCCAATGCATGGAGCGCAACTACGCGTTGATCAGTCAAGTAATCAAAGTCGGCTTGCATGCGAGTTAATATGTGGCCCTACATGGTAGCTAAAACGGCATCTCTTAGTTGTTGGGACTAATTGTTGCGTTTAGAGACAGAAATCAGGGCTTTGATTGGAGGAAGGACCGGTCAAGTTTCTCCTTCTCCTCCAATCTGTTTGCACCTTGGTCCCGCTGCACCTTCTAAGACTAGTCACAGTGGGGAGTAACTTAGAGTAGTAACATGCATAAGTTACTAGTTTATGTTACTACCTCCACAGTGGGTAGTAACATATGTGTTGTGTCATGCATCACTTTATTTATTAGGTTGTAGACTCATCTTTTCTTGATATATGTGATGTTATAGTAACTAGCTATGTTACCACATGCCTCACTTTCTTCATTAATTACATGCCACATCATCTATTTTTCCTAGATAAGTGTGATGTTACCACCTATATTACTCCCACTGTGGGTAGTTTAACATGACTGATTACACCTAGACGGAGGGAGTAGTACGAGATACGGTGCCACACTGACTTAGGTCGAATACAAGTGCCCAAAATTGTGTGCATGTTATAATAAGGATTCACTTAAAATAGTACGTGAGCGAACAGAGGGATCAATTGAGGACAGTGTTCACGAGCTGTAGCGAGATGTGTGAGTTAAGATACATCGCTGGCGCTTTTAATTTTTCTCATTAATTTGTTTGTTTCACCCTCTGACTAGTGGAACCCAACGTACTACGTGGAGAGAGGTAAGGTGACTAAGGTTGCATTATTTCTGTACTACCAACACTGCTTTAAATCCCAAAAGATCTTAGCAACAAAGCCACATGACACGATTATGATTTAAATCCCAATGGCTCGCACGCAAAAAAAACACGGCATGCTTGTCACACGAATGCAGGATTGTATAAAAGGTTATTTTACTCTCGTTGAACATAACGGGAGGGTGGTGTAGCTGGTTAGCCTGTTCACTCATCAAACTTGAGGTCTCGGGTTGGATAACTACACTTGAGCATAATTTGTTTTTGTTCGACTTCTTTCTTCCACCCAATGACAGGTAGGCCCCACATGACAGAGAGAGAAAGTGATCTGGGGTGATGCCAGGAGGATTCTTTGACTGGTCAAAATGGATGGATATGGAGCTATACGATCTCGTAGTGACCGTATAATCACCTCATCACGTATACGTTATAGCCTTGGTGCTTGTTTTCTAGGGTTTGCACTCTTCAAACTCTCTCTCCAGTATATATATACACACTGGATCCTCGACGCTTGTAGTTTCTCTCTTCACACTCTCTCACCCTCTCCAGATCCAAACAAGACTTCGTTGGCCTCTCTCTCTCTCCCCTCACTGTTGGTCAAAGAGCTGGCAGGATCCGTCCGCCAGGAAGGGAAGAAGGCTTAACGCTGTCACTGTCGGTGTCAACACCGGCGGATCTTGGGTAGGGGGTCCCGAACTGTGCGTCTAGGATCGATGGTAATAGGAGACAGGGGACACGATGTTTACCCAGGTTCGGGTCCTCTCTATGGAGGTAATACCCTACTTCCTGCTTGATTGATCTTGATGAATATGAGTGTTACAAGAGTTGATCTACCACGAGATCATAATGGCTAAACCCTAGAAGTCTAGCCTATGAATATGGTAATGAGTATACGTGGGGTCCTTTCTGGACTATCCCCTTCGGTTTATATAGACACCGAGGGGGTCTAGGGTTTACATGGAGTCGGTTACGTAAAAAGGAATCTTCGGTCGGCAAGCTTGCCTTCCACGCCAAGTAGAGTCCAATCCGGACACGAGTATGGTCTTCGATCTTCACAGCCCATCAGTCCGGCCCATGGATATCAGGCCAGACGTCCGACGACCCCTTAGTCCAGGACTCCCTTAGTCGCCGTCTGTGAGGGAGGGAATCCACCACCGGTGCAACTGTTCTCTTTCACCCAGCAGCGGTGCAGGAGGGCCTCCGACCCCTTCTTCCTCGCCGCCGTACGTAGTGTGGGCCGAACGGCCTCCGGTCGCCCACCGAACCACACCCCAAGAACCTTACGGTATAATTTACTTATTCCACATGCATTGCTCTAGCTGCATGTGGGCTTTTTCCTCTTCTGCACTCGAATCTAGGTGTTGGATCAAACAGGAAAGTAGTGGGGAAAGTTGTATGGCATGAATCTAGGAAGTGGTTCAAAGAGGAAAGGAATGGGGGAAAGTAGTGGGGAAAGTTGTATATCAAGAACCTAGGACGTGGTTCAAAAAGTAAAGGAAGGGGGGAAAGTAGTGGGGAAAGTTGTATAGCATGAATCTAAGACGTGGTTCAAAGAGGAAAGGAATGGGGTAACGTAGTGGGGAAAGTTGTATAGCATGAATCTAGGACGTGGTTCAAAGAGGAAAGGAAGGGGGAAAGTACTAGTACAGACTAGCTATCCAGCACCTACGTTGGTCGAAAAGGGAAAAAAATGACAAATGCAGTACGCACATCTGTAACGAACTGATCTTTTTATTTTGGGGGACAAGGCTGTAGAGTTTGAGCATGACTAGATTTGCTGCGTTCACATAGGGAAAGGTGTCTAAAGACAACAAAACTGGGACCAACACAAATATGCTCCTTGGTTGTTTGTTCTTTGTTGCAATAGACTGTGCATCACCCCTTCATACATCGGTAGATGCACATGATGCTGGTGCGTCCACTATCCCGTGCAATTCTTTAGCTGTTGTTAATCTAAGGCCCTATTTGGTTAAAAAGTCCCTAGTCCCTACCTGCTTGGTTCCATGGACTAAACATGGACTAGAGGTTATTAAATAACATGCTAAAAGACCATGTTACCCCTAGTAACGAACTAATAGAGACAAGGTGTGATGCGGGGCAGGGGCAACTGTTGGAAAAAGTCCCAAAAAGACTCTCCCTTAGGGTCTTCTTTCTTTAGTCCCAAATGCCCACTTTTAGTCCCCTAAAAGTCCCTCCTGTTTGGTTTAGATGGGACTGACAAGGACTTTTTCTAGTCCCTACACCAAAAAGTCCCTGTAAACAAACACCCTCTAATAATGCCACTGGAAAATTGATGCAATGCCATAGTTAAAAGCAAATTATATGTTTAACGAATTTTATTGTTAATATAATCTCTCTGTTAATATTAATCAATGCCACCGCTTGAGAAATGCTACTGTCTTGCTTTCTTTCCCATTTAGATACGTTAGATGCTTCTTTTTGTTGGCTTCTGTATCATCCACCGTTATTGACCACTAGTTGTTTCCTTTGCACCTCTGTGTAAATAGGGTTATCTACTTCACCTCGTTGCTGTTGTGACCTTTTGTTGCACTGCACAAAACACTTTTATTTTAAGAGTGTTTTGTGCAGTTCAACCAAAATGTCACACCGACAACGTTGCTTGATTGCTTGATCTTAGTGGAATTGCACAAGAGGAGATCTTACATCCTATCCATGTTGGCAAATTTGGTTCAGATCTTCTTCTTGTGAGTTGTTTGAATACCGCATCATGAGAGGTCAGTACTAGCTTTCTTTCACATGATTGTGCAGTGTGCTTTTATATGTTGTGCTACTTGTAAGGTAATGTTGCTTGATTTTAGTGAACTACACAAATGGAGACACAACTTCCAATCTGTATGTGCATCGTAATATCCCACTGCGGTAAGATAAGGATATTTCACAACTATTGGCCTGTATTTTGCCACTTTCATCAGAAAATTAATGTCGTTGTTTAGTGCTATACTTGCGCTCCCTAATTGACATGCCAGATCTTACATTGAAGGCGAAGATTGTCTGTTATTGAACCAAGTGATGAAGGGGAAGAACAAGCGGAAGAAAAACAAAAATCAACTCCGGGTGCTGTAATGAAGCACTGGAAATGTGATGACACAAGTAATGATATAGTTTTGCATCTTAATTTATTGCTATGGCTAGAACGAGCAATTGTTTTGCCACTGATTTGATGCCACTCTTAATGTAATTATCTCTACTTGTGCAAACAGGGATCTTCTTTGAAGATACCATACATTTTAGTGGAACTGCACAAGAAGATGTTGGAAACATTAAACTAATCGAGGAGTATATAGTAAGCATTGCAACCACAGTAGATAACAACAGATGGTTTCGAAGAAGTGCTTGATCTGTATGCTCTACACAATAAGCCTCCTGGCAAAGGTTGGTACTCGCCCACAGATTTCATCCATATGATTGAGCTGTGTCATCTCTATTGGTGTTGTGCTACTGTTTAGATATTGTCATGAGAAAGTGGTATTGTCCTTGAGAAGTGCTTCATCTGTGTTGTTTTAAATATTTCCTTTCCTTTTTTCCGAGCAAACATAGATGCTAGCATTTAGTTGTCATCTTGTCTTTGCACAACAGGATCATCCTCCTCTGATAAAGAATATGGAGTACGTGAAGTGACTAGTTCCGATTATGCCAGGATGAAGAAGCTCTGTCTTTCTTCTCATCAGAAGGAGCAGTTGAAGGATGGTTACATTACTCCCCACAAGACCAAACTAACTTCAACTCAGAAGGACTGACATATCTCGATCTTTTTGCTGTGATGCGCAAGTACAATGTTGATCTAGGATTCTTTCCGGTGAGTTCCATTTTTTAAAGTGTGCTCTACATGGACCATGTAGGTGCCTGTTTAAACTGTCAATTCATAGTATAGTTTGCCTTATACTAATCACTTTTTTTGTATTTGTGCAAACAGGGGTGCTCAGCTTGATTTCAATGGGAACTGCACAAAATGTTTATGAATACATCGAATCATTCATTTCCACCACAAGAAAGGAGGCGCCCATATGTTCAAGGCATTGCAACATATAAGGGCGAAATCATACAAGCTACGCGCGAATTTGGTTGATTTTCGTGGAATTGCACAAAACGAACAACTGGTTTATTTAGCACCAGGTGCCATGTCAATGTCCGAACTGATGGCAAACCCTGCCCATTCCACAATCGTAGGCATTTGATATTTTGGAATGGGAAAACCTTGTCAAAGTTTGCTCATTGATGTACGCAAAACAACAAGCATTTGACATTTTTGAATGGGAAAACCTTGTCAAAGTTTGCTCATTGATGTACGCAAAACAACAAGCATTTGACATTTTGGAATGGGACAACCTTTTCAAATTTTGCTCATTGATGTTAGCAAGAAGACATGCGTTTGATATTTTTGAATGGGACACCCTTTGCTGTCAGCAGTGTCGATCTATTTTTATTTATTCTTTAGTTCTGAAGTGACATGTGAATTGCTGAGATGCATAATCATCGATTGTTTTGAATGTTCTCTATGAATTGACAGGCCTGTGTGTTTGATTGCAATGTACATGAACACTAAAAAGCTGCTCAAACTCTTTGTACTCCGGTCAAAGTAGAGATACTTTGACTGCAGATAAAACTTGTATGTAGACTAAAACGGACCGGAGGGAGTACTTGTGAAACTGCTGCAAACGAGGTGGTCAACCTGGGAATAATGCTAGTATGTTTTGTTTTTCATTTTCATCCAATGCCAGTGATACAAGAATTCGAACTAATCGAACTAAATTAATTCATGCACGATCGGAATTCATATAAACATGTCGGATTTCATTATGTTTCATACATTTTTCAACTAAGAAGGGGTAGAAGCAGCGTCCTTCTCCAACCAAGATGCTAATCAGCCGTCAATGTTCAACCCGCCTAGCTTGGCTTCAACCAGAGGGTAGCAGTGGTGGCCTTACTTGGACCCAAGTGATGGCGACCTACCGTGTTCTACTCTTCCTCATTTTCTATGTGGCTCGGCCTCGTTGGCAGCGGGGCGGGGCCTAGATGGAGCCGGCGATGTCCTCTGTCTCGTTGCCAAGAAGGCGGTGCCTCGGCAGAGCGGGGGAAATCCTCCCGCTTGTTGCCGGCAGGGTGGGCCTTGGCTGAGCCGGTGATGTCCTCTGCCTCGTTGTTGGCGGGGCAGGGCCTCGACGAAGTAGGGCCTCCGCCTCGGTGCCGGTGGGGTGGGGCCTCGACGGAGCCGGCGGTGTCCTCTGCCTTGTTGTTGGCCCCGCGGGGCCTCGGCAAAGTACGGTCTCGTCGACGCCAGCGGAGCAGGGACTCGTCAGAGCTTTCATTGTCCTCTGCCTCATCCTCAGCCTCGCCAAACAACGCCTCACCCGCTTCATCGCCCTCTTTGTAGGCGGCCGCAGCCTCCGCCACCCGCATGCGGTACCACCAGCGCTCAAGGCGGCCCTTGCGGGCGGAGCAATACGAATCGAGTAGCGCCTCCTGACCCCCCCGCTCCGTGGCGATCTGCTCCTCCACCTGCAGGTGCTCCTGGAGGAGATGGTGGTTGTAGGAGGCATCGGCCTGCGCCTCCCGGAACTGCTCCTCATGCTTTTGCCTCACTGTATCCATGTATTGGGCACGTGCCTCACTGATGGTCATGGTGCAATGCACCGGCGCGGATGGCGCGGAGGAGGGGGTAGGCGCCAGATCGTCTACTAGCATGTTCTCCATTGGGACGTCGTCATCCTCCGACTGCCTGCTGGCCAGGCAGTCGGCAACAATGGCTGCCATCTCCTTGTGGTCCGTCGTCTGCCCGTCTCGAAGAGCGCTGGAGCATGAGGAAGCCATGGTGGGCAGTAGTGGTGTGGATAGGATAAAGGGAAAGAAGGCGCATGACTGCGGCTATGGCCGGCGCGGCAGTTTATATAGCAATGATGGGCGGCTGAGGGACGGACGCGTGGCGCCAGAGTAGCCGCCTCAGCAACCGTGTATCATTAATGTGGGCGGCAAACGGACGGACGGACGACACTTGTGTCATTTGAAGGCGGAGCAATCGCCTGCACTGGGAAGCGGGGCAGGTGATGCTGACCGTTTCAGGCGGAAAGCGCGCGCGGGCGAGGGGGGCGGTCTGGGTGGGCCAGGGCAGTCAGACTCGTGCTTGGAAGCGGGTCGGTCCAGCAGCCGGACATGGACATGCTGGCTTGCCAGCAAGCTTGCCGAGCTGAGCGACGACAATCAGACGATGGACGTAGCTTCCGACCAGGAGCCGGCGCCACTGTCTAAGCCGGTTCATGCCGTGTTCACCATAGAGCAGGTGTGGCCGCACTTTGACGCCCTAATGGCGGAAGAGCTACCAGCACGGGAGGACCTGTGCTGCAACCTCCATCTCATCAACAAGCACCAGTGAACAAGCGAATGACAATGCCGTCACGGACATGTGGCGCTATGATCCTGGCTTCCCGAATGAGCAGTGGGCGCTGTATCAGACCATCCGTAGGGCCCGCCAGACCCTCTCCGTCATCCTTCGGGTTCTTGCGCTTGCCATGGCGCCGCCGTCTCGTGTTGTCAACATGGTCAACAGACATGAGGAATGAGGAGATGACTTTACTTGGAGAGGATGACAGCGGGGACCCACCAGGGCCATAGCACTTACGCAAGTGCCACCTTATTATATACTACAACTGTAATTTTTTTTGCTTCCTCCTGGTTTCCTGACATCACGGTCCCACACTATTGTCAACCTATGTAGTCAATAAATGAGAGAATTGCGCAAGGAGCGGCCAACAGCTGGGACCAAGCAACTTGAGCAGTATTTGTGTTTTTGAGGTGTGAGCACTGCAGAGTTTTTCTTGAGCGGTGTTTTCGTTTTTTTAGACAAGAGCGATGTTTTCATTGTTGTTCAGAGGAGAGCAGGGTATTAACTCGGCGGGCTCTGGCCCGTCTAGCCCAGGATACCAGCCCAGATATTAATTTTTTTCAAGCTGAAAATGGCTAGCCCAACTATACTTTTTTTTGAGGAATACCGAGGCAAGGTCAACTTGTTATTCTTCGCCCCACTGGGCTGCAAATCTTTCCTAGGAGGGATGCATTAGGATTAACAAGAAAATGGTCTTTAAGAAATAATAAATGGGATGTAACTAAAAGTGGGTTGTAACTAAAAAAAGCACCAAACACGTAATTAGTTTATAAAATATTATTTTTGGATTTTGAAAATTTTAATTTCACTAATTGTTGCACGCGCAATGTTTCGTTGGATTTTTACGTAAGACAAATTTATATTGAAATTGTATTTAATCTGACTAGAAATTTCGGGATAAAAATATTTCGGATCCCATCAAAATGTGGGAAATTTTATTGAATTCTGTTTTGAACGGTTGGTTGAAATTATTAATCGTTGGCCTAGCTAGAAAATGGGATGTAATTTTAACAAACTGTAAATGGGTTGTAGTAAATTCCATTAGAATTCAAAAATGGGCTGTACATTCTTACAAATCTCAAATGGGCTATAAGTTTTCTGCCATACACTTGTGGGCCTACTAAGTTGACGCGTCCCCTAAAAAAATTTAAGTTGACGCGTATGCAAGGCTTTATCAACTTATAGGAAACACACGGTTCTAGCAACAGTGGCCGTTGGATGTCCATCCAATGGATGTTGTGCTTCTTCTTCAATCTCGGATATTCTAGCTTCACCCGCCCAAAAAATGATTCCTCCCCCTGACATCTGGGGCGCACCATTTCGGAGGCTGACCTGTGGGCCTACTAAGTTGACGTGTACCAAGGGCTTTGTCAACTTAGTCAATATAAACGATTCTAGCTGCAGTGACCGTACGATTTCCATCCAACGACCGTCGTGCTTTTTCAACCTCTGGTCTTCTTGCTCCAGCCGCCCAAAGCAGCACCGGTCGTGTCGCATGCTCCTGCCTCCCGTGGCCGACTGTGCTGCCGCGGAGGCCTCACATCACCCTACTACTCCCACCGCTGGCCAGGCCCTGAGGCGACGACAGCCTCACACCGCAGCTGAACCAGTGAACCCTCGTACTCCTCTCCGTGTGGGCATCCACTGCCGTGTCTTCTCGGCTCCGCGTTGTCCCCTTCCTAGGCCTCACCGTCGTCCACCGCCTTGGTGCTCTCGGCGCGGCGTGGTCAACATGGTCAACGAACGACTTCCATCGGAAGAGTACTGTACATGGAGAGACTGATAGCTGGGTCCACGGCCGCAGCAAGGAAGTGCCACCTTATTACGCGGAAAATAATGGTTCCTCCACCTGACAGTAGGGACCCACCGGACAGGTCACCGTATTTTGTGAAAAAATGTTTCCCCCTGACTGCTGGGACCCACCAGCTACATCATTGCACGCAAGGAAGTTCCTGACAGTCGGGACCCACCCGGTCGAAGCGTACGTAGCATTGTCATTCTGGTCATGAACGTGTGCGTACATACTGGTCGATGTAGAGGCGCGCACGTGTGGTAGTAGAGGCGCGCACGTGTCGTAGTAGAGGCGCGCATGTAGCATGTACACGTACGTACAGCGGCCAGGGTGCAAGAAAGTAAATACGGCCACATACGTACATACGAGCGGGGTCTCAAACACCTACTCGCGCATACGTATGACCAGGCTTGTGTATGTGGTTGTGGCTGGGTCGGAACGGAGAAACAGCGTCGTTGTCGTGTTCATGGGGAGGCAACGGAATGCGTCGTGTTCATCGGGAGGCAACGGAATGCATGCTGTTCATCGGGAGCCAACCGTCTTGGACGGAACAACCAATGGAAACGAGGCCTGGTGTACCGCAGAATGGAGGAAACGGCCTTGTGTTCGGCCGGCACGGTCGAAACGGGATCTTGTTCATCGGGAGGGGTCTGGCGTACCGCAAAATGGAGGAAACGAACCTCCTACAGTCGAAACGGGGTCCTGTTGATCGGGAGGGGTGTGGCGTACCGCAAAACGGAGGAAACAGACTTGTGTTGGAGCACTACGGTCGAAACGGGGATCCTGTTCATCGGGAGGGGTGTGGCATACCGCAAAACAGGACTCCACGGGATACTGTTCATCTCCACTGCCGACTGCCTCCATGGGCTACTGTTCATCCACCGTCGACCTCCTCCAGCCTCCACCTGTGACTGTTCATCCACGGGCTCCTGTTCATCCAGCCTCCACCGCTCCTCCACCGGCTACTGTTCAGCCAGCCCTCTCCATGGGGTCCTGTTCAAACACCCCTCCACGGGCTACTGTTCATCCAGACCTCCACCGGCTACTGTTCAACCGGCCCTCCACCGGCTATTGTTCAACCAGCCCTCCACGAGGTCCTGTTCATCCAGCCCTCCATGGGGTCCTGTTGATCCACCGGCTCGATCGATCAGAGTACTATTCATCCAGCGGCAACAGCCTCTACTACCATGGGGTCCTGTTCATCCAACCCCCCACCGGGAACTGTTCATCCAAACTACCCAACAATGCTCACTATTTATCAAGAGGCAGCATCGATCGGCTTCAGTTAGCAGTAGTAGCGAAGGAATCACTCGGGTTCAGTTAACAGCAAGGGATCGATCGATCGCTCGAGTTCAGTAACGCGTAGCCTGCAGTGCAATCGCTCGGGTTCAGTTAGAGCGCAACACCTTGCTCGGGTTCAGTTAGAGCGCAACGCCTCGCACACACGCGCGTACGTACGAGAGGAACGTGCATCGCTCGGCCCCCGACCACCCACCGTAACCAGGAACTCCCCCGATATTTTCCTCGCCCTCGCTTCTACCACTGTTTTGTCCGTCATGGACGGCCCAAAGAATGTCATGCAGTTGCGTCTCCGGCCTGCCCAGGACGAAAAGCCCATTTTGTGTCATAGAAGTAGGACCCCGCCACATCTATGATGATACCGGGTTTTTTCACAATTATTGCCATAGAAGTGTCATAAGCATGACAATTTTTTTGTTCGGCCCAAAATGTCATGGATGTGTCTTTTTTTGTAGTGTTATATCTACTTTGCCGCATCACCCTTTCCTCTTCAAGGGAAAAACCAACGCAAGCTCAAGAAGTAGCAGGAAGAATTTCTGGCGCCATTGCCGGGGAGGTCTACATCAAGCCTACCAAGCACCCATCATAAACTCTCATCTCTTGCATTACATTATTTGCCATTTGCCTCCCGTTTTCCTCTCCCCCGCTTGTAAAACAATTTTCAGAAAAACACAAAATGATTTGCCCTTTTATTTCGCCCTTCTTCCATTCGTCTTTTCATTTGCATTTTGTTTGCTCGTGTGTTTGATTTCTTTCTTTGTCAGGATGACTCAAGAGAATACCAAGTTGTGTGACTTTTCTAACAGCAATAATAATGATTTTATTAGCACTCCAATTGCTCCCGCCACTAGTGCGGAATCTTATGAAATTAATGCCGCTTTGTTGAATCTTGTTATGAAAGAACAATTTTCTGGCCTTCCTAGTGAAGATGCCACATCCCATCTAAATACTTACGTAGAGTTGTTATGCAAAAGAAGAAAGATGTGGATAATGATATTGTTAATTGAAGATATTTCCGTTTTCACTCCGAGATCATGCTAAAACTTGCTTTTCATCTTTGCCTAAAAATAGTATTGATTCATGGAACAAGTGTAAAGATGCTTTTATTTCCAAGTATTTTCCTGCCGCTAAGATCATCTCCCTTAGGAACGATATAATGAATTTTAAGAAACTTGATCATGAACATGTTGCACAATCTTGGGAGAGGATGAAACTGATGATAAGAAATTTCCCTACGCATGGTTTGAGTTTATGCATGATTATACAAATTTTTTATGCCGGATTGAATTTTGCTTCTAGAAATCTTTTAGATTCGACCGCGGGAGGTACTTTTATGGAAATCACATTAGGATAAGCTACTAAACTCCTATATAATATTATGGCTAATTATTCTCAATGTCACACCAAAAGATGTTCTACTAGTAAAAAAGTGCATGCGATTGAAGAAATTAATGTTTTGAGTGGAAAGATGGATGAGCTTATAAAATTGTTTGCTAGTAAGAGTGCTCCTATTGATCCTAATGATATGCCTTTGTCTACTTTGATTAAAAACAATAATGAATCTATAGAGGTAATTTCAATCCTAGGCCGTTTCCAAGTAATTCCTCTAATAATTATGGTAATTCCTACAACAATTCTTATGGAAATTATAATAAGATGCCCTATGATCTTCAGAACAATATTAAAGAACTAATTAGTTCTCAAAAGAATTTTAATGCTATGGTTGAAGAAAAATTGCTTTAGATTGATGATTTGGCTAGGAACATGGATAGAATTTCTTTTGAGATTGATTCTTTGAAATTTGATCTATTCCGCCCAAGCATGATATTAATGAGTCTTTAAAAGATATGATTATTTCTATTGATGAATGTAAAGAAAGAACTGCTAGGATGCATGCTAAGCGAGATTGGTTTGTAAAAATGCGTTCTTCGGTTTCTGGTGAAAATAATGATGAAGATCTTAAAGTGATTGATGTGACTCCTATTGAATCTTTGTTTTCTAATATAAATCTTGATAAAGATGGGACTGGAGATGAGTCAACTTTAGCTAGAAGGCGTCCCAATGATTCAGAGTTTATAGATCTTGATGCAAAAGTTGATAAAAGTGGGATTGGAGAGGTCAAAACTTTAAGTAGCAATGAACCCACTCTTATGGATTTCAAGGATTTTAATTATGATAATTGTTCTTTGATAGATTGTATTTCCTTTTTGCAATCTGTAAGTACATATAGTGCCCCTTAATGATTTTGGAGTATTGAAGACTTATAGGTTACGGGACTAATGTATTTTTGAGTGTACACAAGTTCCATAAGTCTATGAGGAGTTTGATATTTACGAACAAAGTCGACCCCTAAAAATGAATGTCTTCAGTTGAAGACTTTGGTTTTCTTGAAGACTTTGAAAATGAGAAAATTGGTATGACCTTGAAGACTTCGATATTGATGCGAGGATTATGAAGTGTGAAGAATTTTGTTTTCATAGTTTCATTTTCTCTCTCTTGAGTCATAGGAAACACCGTATTGTTAAAGGGGGTCGAGGTAAAACTAAGGAAACACTTTTCAAGTGATGCTCATCTCAAATCCTACACCTACCCAATCCTTCAAGTGAAGCCTTTGGAAATCTAATACAGTTCAGTCAATTTCTTTAGTGACAGATATGGAGATCTTCTAGTCTCTGAGGAATTTGTTCTGACTGAGGAGTTAGGAATTCGCCAGTGCGGATTGCCTACAAGTGAGGAACATGATAGCACTGAGGAATTTGAGAGCACAAATTTCCGATCGTTGCTGTGCTATGCGCCAGCTGTCCCAAAATATCCTATCCACCTAATGGTCATATCATTGAAGGGAATTTATGTCTTATCATGCCGGGCTACTCCTAGGCTATAAATAGCTGCCCCCTACAACTGTTGGGGAACGTAGAAATTTCAAAAAAATTCAAACGCACACGCAAGATCATGGTGATGCATAGCAACGAGAGAGGAGAGTGTTGTCTACGTACCCTCTTAGACCGGAAGCGGAAGCGTTATAACAACGCGGTTGATGTAGTCGTACGTCTTCACGGCCCAACCGATCAAGCACCGAAACTACGGCACCTCCGAGTTTTTGCACACGTTCAGCTCGATGATGATCCCTGGACTCCGATCCAGCAAAGTGTGGGGGATGAGTTCCGGCAGCACGACGGCGTGGTGATAATCTTGATGTTCTACCGTCGCAGGGCTTCGCCTAAGCACCGCTACAGTATTATCGAGGTGGACTGTGGTGGAGGGGGGCACCGCACACGGCTAAGAGATCAATGATCAATTGTTATGTCTAGAGGTGCTCCCCTGCCCCCGTATATAAAGGAGCAAGGGGGGAGGCCGGCCGGCCCTTGCAGGGCGCGCCAGGAGGAGTCCTCCTCCTAGTAGGACTAGGACTCCCCTCTTTCCTACTCCTACTAGTAGGGGGAAAGGAAGGGGGAGAGGGAGAAGGAAAGGGGGGCGCCGCCCCCCTCTCCTAGTCCAATTCGGACCAGAGGGGGAGGGGCACGTGGCCCACCCTGGCCGCCTGACGGTGTCCTGGACTAGGGGGTACTCACCACGTCGTCTCCGATCTATTAGATTGGGCCGAGGACCCCCGTGGCTATATACTCATGGGCCAGTTCGGACGGCTATCGCATACAAGGAAGATTCCACAAGGCTTGGCGATCAAGACAAGGAATTCTCCCCACCGGCGTATTCGGCTAGGACTCTTGTTATCCTAGGCCTCCGGTGCATTATATAAACCGAGGCCAGGCTAGTCAATAATCAACTCCATATACAACAATCATACCATAGGCTAGCTTCTAGGGTTTAGCCTCCTTGATCTCGTGGTAGATCTACTCTTGTACTACCCATATCATCAATATTAATCAAGCAGGAGTAGGGTTTTACCTCCATCGAGAGGGCCCGAACCTGGCTAAAAACATCGTGTCCCTTGTCTCCTGTTACCATCCGGCCTAGACGCACAGTTCGGGACCCACTACCCGAGATCCGCTGGTTTTGACACTGACATTGGTGCTTTCATTGAGAGTTCCGCTGTGTGATCGACAAAAGGATCGATGGCTCGCCTGCAGATCAATTGCGACTTCGGCATCCTCGTCACCAGCTCGACTGGTCACCTTGGTTCGACCAAGAACTGCGCCCCGTGTTCGGATCACCATGTTCGGACGAGGGCCTTCATCAACCTACTCTGGTAATGGGTGTGCGGATCGAGTCCCAATTTTGGGAATCACCTTCCTTCGGATTGCTACAACAAATAAACCAGGTGCTATTAATCCTAGTATTTTTTGCTTGTTTGGGTTCAATTTTTCCCAAGGAATTATTACTCTGGTTTGTCCATCATATGTACACAGGTCTATCAAATGGTGGCCGCATTAACGACAATCGCATGGTGGTCCGGTCAGTCTCCGTACATAGTCCGGCGAATGCCGCATCCGGAACTCGGACCGACCTGTGAATTCAGGCTTTGCCACGCCTTTACCGCATCACGCTGATGCCCTGAATCGACATTGACTTCGGCGGCGGGCCATATTTCTTTTATTACTCACTTTGCATAAATTATTTATTATGCAACATTTTTTAATTATCATTATTACTATTATCTCTGATTTGCACTATTTTTTGTGCACAGGAAAACGATCCGGGGACTTCGGCGTCACTCTGCCGGTCTGCATTGACCGTGCTATGTCACCACTTCGTCGTGTCGAGCTCTTCGCTCCGCCACCTCGGGACCGGCTTGGGGGATGGAACCTTGCCCCGCATCAAGCTCGGACCACGTCATCAATACCGAACACATTAACCAGCTAAGTCGCTTTCATGCTCAAAGCTTTAATTTCTAACTTGCGTTCGGTTCGACCAAGCATTATACTTTTTTGGAAAAAAGTTGCTTCTAAAAAATTTCCTTGTCCAAACTTTGTTTGTGATGCATAAATTCAAATACCCCATTTACTTGGGGGCTTCCTTCATGAAGCTTTTCCTGTTGCATATGATTATACTTGTACGGCTTCGTTCCTTGTTCGTGTATTACGCCGCAATATGCACCACATTGACTTAAGCGATTTGCAAGCTGGGTTGCCTCGCTCCTGTGTTTACCCCTACGTTCCCGATTGTTCGGCTAGGGAGTAAAGGGAGCACATCTGCGATTGTCACGATCGGGTCACCCGAGCCGGACCTCAGACTGGGTGAAGCCGAAAGCTAGCGCTCTTATAGTTATTCAATGATGGTCGGCACACAACGGAACTCATGAGTACAAAAAATATATTGCACAAGTCTCATAATAACAATGAGCACCGAAGAAAGGTATCGGTGGGGGTATTATTTTCTTTGAAGATGCTTCTTACTCTTCGCAGTAATATAGCATAAGTTCCCTGAGCGCGCTTTGTCTGTTATAGCATTATGGCCTGATTGCCTGGTTATTGGAAACACCGTCGATATTCTCGACCAATGGAGTACATAACACTTTTCGGTCCTTAACCGAAGAGGGAGAAGCCAACGGTCGATTAAGATGCGTTTAAAGTTCGGTTGAACATAGATATGATATAAGTACTTCGGTACATGCAATCATTCTTCTACCCAAGTCACTTGGGGGCTCTTAAGTTTATTTGAGCCGTTTTATAATAAGCGTTCTTCTTCTCAGTCGTTGCAAAGTTCTTTTATTATTTATCACTCCTTTTTTAGACGTGAGTGTGCGGTCACTAGCCGGGGAGCCTAATTTCTCTCTCAAAGCCGCTAGAGTTTAGTTTGCTAAACTGGCCTAATGAGAAGTACTCCACCCTCGGGATAGGAGGTTGAAGCCGTAGGCTGACCCGCTCGAAGTCTTGAGATAGGATGTGTCATGTTATAGGACGACAGAAGCACTTCTTTTTTCTAAGACCAATTTTCGGATTGGTATCGAACACTTGATCTTGTTCGGACGTCATGTTTTTACTGACGTTTCTTGGTTTTCCAAGCTTTTTGGCACTTTAAAACTATTTGTGCTTTTCCAGCATTAGTCTCGCAGTGCAACGCCGGACACCTTTAGGGATTCGGCAAAAACATTCTCAGATATTGCTATATATGCATCGGTTTCGAATTGTGTCTTCGGTCAATAGTTGGGTTGCCCGGCTCCTGCACTTGCTTCCTACGTTCCGTTTTGTTCGGCTAGGCGTGGAAAGGGAGAACCACTGCGTTTGTGCTTCCAGCTCACATGGTTAAGCACCTTAGTGGAGAAAGCCGAAAACTGACTGTCACAATAAGCATAAACTGGTCAGCGATCTGATGACTATGACGGGCCATTCATAACATTGGCCGAAGTGTTTACGGCTTGACCTCGACTATCGCCGAACACTACCCGGGGCTATTAACTGGCCTCCCAAACTAAATCCTCGATATTTTGCTCTTACATTCGAGCTGAGGTTTCATGATCATGCTTAGCATGACAACCCAAAGAAAGGAACCGATAGCGGGACTATTTTCTTTGGAATACATTTCTTCTGTTAAACAGTAATATAACATATCTCTCTGCGTACCTTTGTTTATAAAACCGTGTGGCCAGATTGCCTTGTTTGTCGTAAATCTTTGCCCTCATAAAGGCTTTATAAAGTAGGACAAACACTCCTCGGCTACTGGCTAAGGAGGTGGAAGCCGATGGTCGGTCAACAAAGTTTTGTACAATGCGGATCCGAGCATTAATGACGTAAAGTACTTGGATACATAGAGTCATTACACATAATTTGTGATTTTACTATGGATATTGATCCTTAATTCAGCCACCCATGCCCGCATTAAGGCTCGGGGGCTACTGGGCTTCGGGCTTATTATTTACAAATATTAAAGGGGCACATCGATCCCCTGATCTAGTGTTGCCACCCGACCAGTGTCTCGGGGGCTACTGCATTGCTTGTCCAATGTAGAAAATTTTATGTGCAATATAGTTTCCGAGGAGATTTTGATCCTCAGGTTGGTCGGCCGCACCCAACCTGAGTCTTGAGGACTGAGCACGCCGCTTTTGTGTCCCGAAGTATTCTTCCGAGCTAGGACTTGATCCTCAGGCCGATTTTCCAAATCAACCTGAGTCTCAGCGGCTACTAGGATCAGCGGTCTTATATCATCCTTCATGTGCATCTCGGGTTTTAGACCGATACACACCTTGAGGGCTACTGGCTATATATCTCGGCAGAGAATAAATTGCACCAATAAAAAATATTGACAAAAAATCGGCCCATAGTCGGGGTGGTGCACCACCGTGGAAGCAGTCCGACATAAAGCTCGGGCGCTAGTGGCTGGCTCCATAGAGGGCATTTCCGGCATTAAGCTCGGCTAAACTCCTTCAACTTCTTTGAACCAAGGTGATATGACACCTCGGATATAGTCCGGCATTGGAGCCTGGACACAGTCCAGCGTTGGAGCTCGGACGCAAGAGGAACCTGCCTCCCGGGAACAACTTCAAACCCGAGGTGTGTCATAAAAATAAACAAGGCATTGATAAAGGCCAGAAACTTAAAGGGGCTCCTCAGATACCCGACTTGTAAACTCGTCGAATGCATTTCGGCGATCCTCAAGATCGAAGATAAAGAAGATTTGTTGAACCAGTTTTCAAGACCGGCAACCGAAGATGAAGAACAGTTCGTAAGAATCGAGGAGCGTCCCTAACTTGAAGACCGGTTCAGGGGGATACTGACGGAGTCCTGGACTAGGGGGTACTCACCACGTCGTCTCCCGATCTATTAGATTGGACCGAGGACCCCCGTGGCTGTATACTCATGGGCCAGTTCGGACGGCTACCGCATACAAGGAAGATTCCACAAGACTTGGCGATCAAGACAAGGACTTCTCCCCACCGGCGTATTCAGCTAGGACTCTTGTTATCCTAGGCCTCCGGTGCATTATATAAACCGAGGCCAGGCTAGTCGATAATCAACTCCATATACAACAATCATACCATAGGCGAGCTTCTAGGGTTTAGCCTCCTTGATCTCGTGGTAGATCTACTCTTGTACTACCCATATCATCAATATTAATCAACAGGAGTAGGGTTTTACCTCCATCGAGAGGGCCCGAACCTGGGTAAAAACATCGTGTCCCTTGTCTCCTGTTACCATCCAGCCTAGACGCATAGTTCGGGACCCACTACCCGAGATCCGCCGGTTTTGACACCGACACCGCCCCTCTCTCTCCACTAAGGCCCATAAGGCCCATTACTTCTCCCGGGGGGGGGGGGTCCGGTAACCCTTCGGCACTCCGGTTTTCTCCAAAATCACCCGGAACACTTCCGGTGTCCGAATATAGTCGTCCAATATATCAATATTTATGTCTCAACCATTTCGAGACTCCTCGTCATGTCCGTTATCATATCCGGGACTCCGAACAACCTTTGGTACATCAAAACATATAAACTCATAATGAAACTGTCATCGTAACGTTAAGCGTGCGGACCCTACGGGTTCGAGAACAATGTAGACATGACCGAGACACGTCTCCGGTCAATAACCAATAGCGAAAGCTGGATGCTCATATTGGCTCCCACATATTCTACGAAGATCTTTATCGGTCAGACCGCATAACAACATACGTTTTTCCCTTTGTCATCGGTATGTTACTTGCCCGAGATTCGATCGTCGGTATCTTAATACCTAGTTCAATCTCGTTACCGGCAAGTCTCTTTACTCGTTCCGTAATACATCATCTCGCAACTAACTCATTAGTTGCATTGCTTGCAACGCTTAAGTGATGTGCATTACCGAGAGGGCCCAGAGATACCTCTCCAACAATCGGAGTGACAAATCCTAATCTCGAAATACACCAACCCAACATGTGTAGCGACCCGACCCGAATGGATGAAGTCTCTGTGCTTAAGTGTCATCCCTGGATCGGTATGCTGACACACACAGTACTCGAGGATTTATAATAGAGGTAAATCACATGTGTAAAGTAACGTAAATACTATTACCTCAATCCAAAATAGCGGAAGTAACAAGGTTGTGGATTCCCATCAACACCAACGGCAAAGTTGAGTGTAGAAATCATAACCCTAACGTATCACTTACTCGTCATAAGAAATCCTGCAACATGAGACGTTGCAGCCACAGAGGGTCAGTACATTGAATGTACTGGCAAATTCACACTGTAGAGCAATGATGAATAATGGCTATCACTACATACATATTTGGCTGGTGGAAAAGCTCTACGGTTATAAGGTTTTTGCGAAAAGCCAATTTTTCCCTACTGCAAAGGAATAAATTTATTTAACTATCATGGTGGTTGTTAAACATTGAGAATGGTTGACAGCATTCTCAATCCCAATTAAGTAATATCATTAAACCCAACAATATTCATTTAAAGTAACGTGATGAGATCAACAGGATAATCCAAGAACTAGATACTCAAGATGTCCATAACCGGGGACACGGCTAACCATGATTAGTTTATACACTCTGCAGAGGTTTGCACACTTTTCCCCACAAGACTTGATCGCCTCCGTTTGGTTTCTCGCACTACATGGTGTTTGAGAAGACGGATGACTGAGACATAGTCTTTCAAAAGCGCTAGCACCTTACGATGGGTAGACCGTACCACCTACATCCCCTACATCTGCTAGTCTACCACTGTAAGAGTTCGCACGACTTAGTCAACTATGCTAGAGCCCATAATAGCTTGTGGCTGCACACGGAAGTTTCTAGCATGAATAATCTTATGATCCCTTTGAGCCTGGGTGGCGGACCGTAGGATGATCACACGGTATATCCCCGGGATCTCCTAGGACAACACTGGTATATCCCCAGGTGTCCGGGCAAGTCCACTGGTATATCCCCAGGGTGCCCCTAGCAATCCACCCAGATGTGTATTCAAGTTGCCACCTTAAGTTGAACCATTAAATAACAATCTCACATCTGTCATGGATTTCACTCATACCCAAACCACGTCTACGAGCATAGCATAGCAATATAAGCAACACGTAGAAGTAACTCCCAAGGGTTTGATAGTAACAGGGAAATAGGTTCCTACCTCATCAACTACTTTCCAATCCCACAAATTAATTAGATCCTAATCATGCAATGTTTGACGTTTGATCTAATGCAATGAAAACTGGGTATGAAGGGGATATGATCAAAGTGTGAACTTGTTGACGATCTGCGAAACCTAACGATTCGAAGTAACAGGCGGCGCACTCCGGGTATTCTATCACAGACAAACAAGCAAGCATACAATAAGTACTCATCTAATGCACAGGTAAAACTCAAATAAGAGATCTAACCAGAAGGTTCAACTTAAGAACTCCGATTGGCAAAAAGAATCAAATCGAACGAAGCAACGAAAGTCAAACTGCGAAACAAAACAACTTCGTTCTAGTAATATGGATCTAGGGAAAATTTTACAATAGCAAAATCTTGTTTAAGTTGGTTAAATGGATAAATGGTTTCGAGACTCCCTAGGCGCCTGAATCGCCTGATTCCGATAAACGAGCGAAAAGTCAAACTAAAACGAAAATTGGATCAAGAATCGCGATCAGAAAAATCGCGGATTTAATCCGAGAAAAAGAAAAACGAAGAACGCCAAATTTTTTTTCTCTTTTTTTTGGCACGGAAAATGAGGCGCGACGAACCTCGGGCGGCGGGATCGTCGGCGGTGGCGGCGGCTCCGGCGGCGCACGCGGATCGAGGCGGGGCTGATGGGCTGGGGTGGCTCGGGGCGGCGCTATTTAAAGGCTGCCCCCGGGCGGTGTCCCGCTCGGGTATGGCCCGAAGTCGGTTAGTTTTTTTTAATTATTCCGGTCGGAAGAAAAATAAAGAAAAATACTACACGGACTCCAAAAATTCCGAAATAAATTTTCACGGGCTTCTAAAATCAAGCCGCACAAGGTGAACATTTATTTGGGCCCTAAATGCAATTTTGAAAAATGCACATTTTTCCTAAATTCAAATAAAACACCGAAAAACTCCAAAATAAAAAATCTTATTTGATTTTTTAATAAATCCTCAATATTTCTTTATTTTAGGAAAGTCATTTTATTCCCTCTCTCATATTTTTGTAATAGAAATAATTGATGATAAAATAAATAAAATCAAATGATCCTATTCTCAACATTTGAGAAAACTCAAATATGAAAAAAACGAAATCTCCAACTCTCTCCGTGGGTCATTGAGTTGCGTAAAGTTTCAGAATTGGAAATATTTGCCAAATGAAATTCAAATATTTTCAACACCCCATGTCATTCAAACAAATGGAAGAAGTCATGTCATCTTCTCTCCAGGGTTTTGTGATGAAAAGAATTTGAATTCTCGGGGATCAAAAGAAAAAGGTGAAAGTTTGGGAAAGTCCTTTTATTCCCTCTCATTTAACTTTCAAAAAGTTTCGAAGTTCACTCACTTTCAAACAATCAATCAACCAATCAATCAAATCTATCTATTTGTTTATAACATTCCAAAATTTAGAATTTTGGGATGTTACAACATGTACCTTTGGAGACACCTGTAGAGCACCTTTATAATCACCCAGTTATGTTGTGACGTTTGGTAGCACACAAAGTGTTCCTCCAGTAAACGGGAGTTGCATAATCTCATAGTCATAGGAACATGTATAAGTCATGAAGAAAGCAATAGCAACATACTAAACGATCGAGTGCTAAGCTAATGGAATGGGTCATGTCAATCACATCATTCTCCTAATTACGTGATCCCGTTAATCAAATGACAACTCATGTCTATGGTTAGGAAACACAACCATCTTTAATCAACGAGCTAGTCAAGTAGAGGCATACTTGTGACACTCTGTTTGTCTATGTATTCACACATGTATTATGTTTCAGGTTAATACAATTCTAGCATGAATAATAAACATTTATCATGATATAGGGAAATATATAATAACTTTATTATTGCCTCTAGGGCATATTTCCTTCAGTCTCCCACTTGCACTAGAGTCAATAATCTAGTTCACATCGCCATGTGATTTAACATCAATAGTTTACATCACCATGTGATTAACACCCATAGTTCACATCGACATGTGACCAACACCCAAAGGGTTTACTAGAGTCAATAATCTAGTTAACATCGCTATGTGATTAACACCCAAAGAGTACTGAGGTGTGATCATGTTTTGCTTGTGAGAGAATTTTAGTCAATGGGTCTGCCACATTCAGATCCATAAGTATTTTGCAAATTTCTATGTCAACAATGCTCTGCACAGAGCTACTCTAGCTAATTGCTCCCACTTTCAATATGTATCTAGATTGAGATTTAGAGTCATCTGGATCAGTGTCAAAATTTGCATTGACGTAACCCTTTATGACGAACCTTTTGTCACTTCCATAATCGAGAAACATATCCTTATTCCACTAAGGATAATTTTGACCAATGTCCAGTGATCTACTCCTAGATCACTATTGTACTCCTTTGCCAAACTCAGGACAAGGTATACAACAGGTCTGGTACACAGCATGGCATACTTTATAGAACCTATGGCTGAGGCATAGGGAATGACTTTCATTCTCTCTCTATCTTCTGCCGTGGTCGGGTTTTGAGTCTTACTCAACTTCACACCTTGTAACACAGGCAATAACTTCTTCTTTGACTGTTCTATTTTGAATTACTTCAAAATCTTGTCAAGGTATGTACTCATTGAAAAAACTTATCAAGCATCTTGATCTATCTCTATAGATCTTGATGCTCAATATGTAAGCAGCTTCACCGAGGTCTTTCATTGAAAAACTCCTTTCAAATATTCCTTTATGCTTTGCAGAATAATTCTACATTATCTACGATCAACAATATGTCTTTCACATATACTTATGAGAAATGCTGTAGTGCTCCCACTCACTTTCTTGTAAATACAGGCTTCACCGCAATTCTGTATAAAACTATATGCTTGATCAACTTATCAAAGTGTATATTCCAACTCCGAGATGCTTGCACTAGTCCATAGATGGATCGCTGGAGCTTGCATATTTTGTTAGTACCTTTAGGATTGACAAAACCTTCTGGTTGCATCATATACAACTCTTCTTTAATAAATCCATTAAGGATTGCAGTTTTGTTTATCCATTTGCCAGATTTCATAAAATGCGGCAATAGCTAACATGATTCGAACAGACTTAAGCATAGATACGAGTGAGAAACTCTCATCACAGTCAACACCTTGAAGTTGTCGAAAACCTTTTTGCGACAATTCTAGCTTTGTAGATAGTAACACTACTATCAGTGTCCGTCTTCCTCTTGAAGATCCATTTAATCTCAATGGCTCACCAATCATTGGGCAAGTCAATCAAAGTCCATACTTTGTTCTCATACATGGATCTCATCTCAGATTTCATGGGCTCAAGCCATTTCGCGGAATCTGGGCTCATCATCGCTTCCTCATAGTTCATAGGCTCGTCGTGGTCAAGTAACATGACCTCCAGAACAGGATTACCATACCACTCTGGTGCGGATCTCACTCTGGTTTACCTACGAGGTTCGGTAGTAACTTGATCTGATGTTTCATGATCCCATTAGCTTCCTCACTAATCGGTGTAGTAGTCACAGGAACAGATTTCTGTGATGAACTACTTTCCAATAAAGGAGCAGGTACAGTTACCTCATCAAGTTCTACTTTCCTCCCACTCACTTCTTTCGAGAGAAACTCCTTTTCTAGAAAGGATCCATTCAAAGCAACGAATATATTGCCTTCGGATCTGTGATAGAAGGTGTACCCAACATTTTATTTTGGGTATCCTATGAAGACGCACTTCTCCGATTTGGGTTAGAGCTTATCAGGTTGAAACTTTTTCACATAAGCATTGCAACCTCAAACTTTAAGAAACGACAGCTTAGGTTTCTTGCCAAACCATAGTTCATACGGTGTCGTCTCAACGGATTTAGATGGTGTCCTATTTAACGTGAATGCAGCTGTCTCTAATGCATAACCCCAAAACGATAGTGGTAGATCGGTAAGAGACATCATAGATTGCACCATATCTAATAAAGTATGGTTATGACGTTCGGACAGACCATTACACTGTGGTGTTCCAGGTGGCGTGAGTAGTGAAACTATTTCACACTGTTTTAACTGAAGGACAAACTCGTAACTCAAATATTTTACTTCTGCGATCATATCGTAGAAACTTTTATTTTTGTTATGATGATTCTCCACTTCACTCTGAAATTCTTTGAACTTTTCAAATATTTCAGACTTGTGTTTCATCAAGTAGATATACTCATATCTGCTCAAACCATCTGTGAAGATCAGAAAATAATGATACCTGCCACGAGCCTTAATATTCATCGGACCACATACATCAGTATGTATGATTTCCAACAAATCTGTTGCTCGCTCCATTGTTCAGGAGAACGGAGTCTTAGTCATCTTGCCCATGCGGCATGGTTCGCAAGCATCAACTGATTCATAATCAAGTGATTCCAAAAACTCATCAGCATGGATTTTCTTCATGCGCTTTACACCAATATGACCTAAACGGCAGTGCCACAAATAAGTTGCACTATCATTATTAACTTTGCATCTTTTGGCTTCAATATTATGAATATGTGTATCACCACGATCGAGATCCAACAAATCATTTTCATTGGGTGTATGACCATAGAAGGTTTTATTCATGTAAACAGAACAACAATTATTCTCTAACTTACATGAATAACCGTATTGTAATAAACATGATCCAATCATATTTATGCTCAACGCAAACACCAAATAACACATATTTAGGTTCAACACTAATCCCGAAAGTATAGGGAGTGTGCGATGATGATCACATCAATCTTGGAACCACTTCCAACACACATCGTCACTTCACCCTTAACTAGTCTCTGTTCATTCTGCAACTCCCATTTCGAGTTACCACTCTTAGCAACTGAACTAGTATCAAATACTGAGGGGTTGCTATAAACACTAGTAAAGTACACATCAATAACATGTATATCAAATATACCTATGTTCACTTTGCCATCCTTCTTATCTGCCAATTACTTGGGGTAGTTCTGCTTCCAGTGACCAGTCCCTTTGCAGTAGAAGCACTCAGTTTCAGGCTTAGGTCCAGACTTGGGTTTTTTACTTGAGCAGCAACTTGCTTGCCGTTCTTCTTAAAGTTCCCCTTTCTTCCCTTTGTCCCTTTACTTGAAACTAGTGGTTTTGTTTACCATCAACACTTGATGCTTTTCTTGATTTCTACCTTCGTTGATTTCAGCATCACGAAGAGCTTGGAATCGTTTCCGTTATCCCTTGCATATTATAGTTCATCACGAAGTTCTACTAACTTGGTGATGGTGACTAGAGAATTCTGTTAATCACTATTTTATCTGGAAGATTAACTCCCACTTGATTCAAGCGACTGTAGTACCCAGAAAATCTGAGCACATGCTCACTGCTTGAGCTATTCTCCTCCATCTTTTAGCTATAGAACTTGTTGGAGACTTCATATCTCTCAACTCGGGTATTTGCTTGAAATATTAACTTCAACTCCTGGAACATCTCATATGGTCCATGACATTCAAAATGTCTTTGAAGTCCCGATTCTAAGCCGTTTAAGCATGGTGCACTAAACTATCAAGTAGTCATCATATTGAGCTAGCCAAATGTTCATAACATCTGCTCCTGCAATAGGTTTGTCACCTAGCGGTGCATCAAAGACATAATTCTTCTGTGCAGCAATGACGATAAACCTCAGATCACGGATCCAATCCGCATCATTGCTACTAACATCTTTCAACTTAGTTTTCTCTAGGAACATATCAAAAAATAAAACAGGGGAGCTAAACGCGAGCTATTGATCTACAACATAGATATGCTAATACTACCAGGACTAAGTTCATGATAAATTAAAGTTCAATTAATCATATTACTTAAGAACTCCCACTTAGATAGACATCCCTCTAATCATCTAAGTGATCACATGATCCAAATCAACTAAACCATAACCGATCATCACGTGAAATGGAGTAGCTTTCAATGGTGAACATCATTATGTTGATCATATCTACTATATGATTCACGCTCGACCTTTCGGTCTCAGTGTTCCGAGGCCATATCTGCATATGCTAGGCTCGTCAAGTTTAACCTGAGTATTCTGCGTGTGCAAAACTGGCTTGCACCCGTTGTAGATGGACGTAGAGCTTATCACACCCGATCATCACGTGGTGTCTGGGCACGACAAACTTTGGCAATGGTGCATACTTAGGGAGAACACTTTTATCTTGAAATTTAGTGAGAGATCATCTTATAATGCTACCGTCAATTAAAGCAAGATAAGATGCATAAAAGAAAAACATCACATGCAATCAAAATATGTGACATGATATGGCCATCATCACCTTGTGCCTTTGATCTCCATCTCCAAAACATCGTCATGACTTCTATCGTCACTGGCATGACACCATGATATCCATCATCTTGATCTATATCAATGTGTCGTCACATGGTCGTCTCGCCAACTATTGCTCTTGCAACTATTGCTATCACACAGCGATAAAGTAAAGCAATTATTTGGCGCTTGCATCTTATGCAATAAAGAGACAACCATAAGGCTTCTGCCAGTTGCCGATAACTTCAACAAAACATGATCATCTTATACAAAAACTTATATCTCATCACGTCTTGACCATATCACATCACAACATGCCCTGCAAAAACAAGTTAGATGTCCTCTACTTTGTTGTTGCAAGTTTTACGTGGCTGCTACGGGCTTAGCAAGAACCGTTCTTACGTACGAATCAAAACCACAACGATAGTTTGTCAAGTTGGTGCTGTTTTAACCTTCGCAAGGACCGGGCATAGCCACACTCGGTTCAACTAAAGTTGGAGAAACTGACACCCGCCAGCCACCTGTGTGCAAAGCACGTCGGTAGAACCAGTCTCGCGTATGCGTACGCGTAATGTCGGTCCGGGCCGCTTCATCCAACAATACCGCCGAACCAAAGTATGACATGCTGGTAAGAAGTATGACTTATATCGCCCACTACTCACTTGTGTTCTACTCGTGCATATAACATCAACACATAAAACCTAGGCTCTGATACCACTCTTGGGGAACGTAGCAATTTCAAAAAAATTCCTACGCACACGCAAGATCATGGTGATGCATAGCAACGAGAGGGGAGAGTGTTGTCTATGTACCCTCGTAGACCGGAAGCGGAAGCGTTATAACAACGTGGTTGATGTAGTCGTACGTCTTCATGGCCCGACCAATCAAGCACCGAAACTACGGCACCTCTGAGTTTTTGCACACGTTCAGCTCGATGACGATCCCCGGACTCCAATCTTGCAAAGTGTCGGGGATGAGTTCCGTCAGCACGACGGTGTGGTGATGATCTTGATGTTCTACCGTCGCAGGGCTTCGCCTAAGCACCGCTATAGTATTATCGAGGTGGACTATGGTGGAGGGGGGCACCGCACACGGCTAAGAGATCAATTGTTGTGTCTAGAGGTGCTCCCCTTCCCCCGTATATAAAGGAGCAAGGGGGGAGGCCGGCCGGCCCTTGCAGGGCGCGCCAGGAGGAGGAGTCCTCCTCCTAGTAGGAGTAGGACTCCCCTCATTAAACTACTACTAGGAGGGGGAAAGGAAGGGGGAGAGGGAGAAGGAAAGGGGGGCGCCGCCCCCCTCTCCTAGTCCAATTCGGACCAGAGGGGGAGGGGGCGCGCGGCCCACCCTGACCGCCCCTCTCTCTCTCTCCACTAAGGCCCATAAGGCCCATTACTTCTCCCGGGGGGGGGGTCCGGTAACCCTCCGACACTCCGGGTTTCTCCGAAATCACCCGGAACACTTCCGGTGTCCGAATATAGTCGTCCAATATATCAATCTTTATGTCTCGACCATTTCGAGACTCCTTGTCATGTCCATGATCATATCCGGGACTTCGAACAACCTTCGGTACATCAAAACATATAAACTCATAATGAAACTGTCATCGTAATGTTAAGCGTGCGGACCCTACGGGTTCGAGAACATTGTAGACATGACCGAGACACGTCTCCGGTCAATAACCAATAGCGGAACCTGGATGCTCATATTGGCTCCCACATATTCTACGAAGATCTTTATCGGTCAGACCGCATAACAACATACGTTGTTCCCTTTGTCATCGGTATGTTACTCGCCCGAGATTCGATCGTCGGTATCTTAATACCTAGTTCAATCTTGTTACCGACAAGTCTCTTTACTCGTTCCGGAATACATCATCTCGCAACTAACTCATTAGTTGCATTGCTTGCAAGGCTTAAGTGATGTGCATTACCGAGAGGGCCCAGAGATAGCTCTCCGACAATCGGAGTGACAAATCCTAATCTCGAAATACGCCAACCCAACATGTACCTTTGGAGACACCTGTAGAGCACCTTTATAATCACCCAGTTATGTTATGACGTTTGGTAGCACACAAAGTGTTCCTCCGGTAAACGGGAGTTGCATAATCTCATAGTCATAGGAACATGTATAAGTCATGAAGAAAGCAATAGCAACATACTAAACGATCGGGTGCTAAGCTAATGGAATGGGTCATTTCAATCACATCATTCTCCTAATGATGTGATCCCATTAATCAAATGACAACTCATGTCTATGGTTAGGAAACATAACCATCTTTAATCAACGAGCTAGTCAAGTAGAGGCATACTAGTGACACTCTGTTTGTCTATGTATTCACACATGTATTATGTTTCCGGTTAATACAATTCTAGCATGAATAATAAACATTTATCATGATATAAGGAAATATATAATAACTTTATTATTGCCTCTAGGGCATATTTCCTTCAACAACTACTAGCTGGTTGGCTGCTCCGAGAGAAACTGACACTTGTCATTTAGAGCATCCCATCCTCCAAGGACTTTGAGCGAAAATCATCTGTGAGGGAAACCCAAATCTAAACTCCTACAACCCAAAGTGATTGAGCATTACTAAAGAGATTGTTCCTGTGTGGAACCGACTCTTGTTACTTGTGAGGACCTTCCATCCTCCAAACTGTTAGGCGTCATGGTCTAGAGCATCCAAGAGGAATTGTGGATCGCCGAGTGACCGAGTCTGTGAAGGTTTGGAAGTCACCTGAAGACTTACCACGAGTGATTGGGAGAGGTCTATGTGATCTTTTCTCAAGGAGAATACGGTGAGGACTGTGTGTCTAGGACTATGTGTCCTTAGCTTTAAGTACCTAGCCGCTCCAACCAGACATGCAACTGTCACAGTAGTTGGAGCTGGTCTACCAAATCATCGTCTTCACCAAGCTACTAGTTCTATTTCCTCAACCCTTTCATTTCCTCATTCATGTGTTGATGAAATTGATCGTTACTGTTTGAAGACTTTGACTGAAGACTTTCTCTATTTCCTCAATCCTAAATCTTCAGTCACTTTGTCATCAGCCCGCTTATCCTGTTTACACACTACCTGTGCTCTGTGTATGTTTCATTTGATCATGATAACTATGCTACTGCTTTGTTATTCATGCACCTGAGTAATTATTCTGCTACTTGTAGTTCATTGCTTAGAAAATTCCTCAAGTTTAATTTCCTCAGTGATGAATTTGTAAAAATTGCCTATTCACCCCCTCTAGTCTATATAACGCACTTTCAATTGGTATCAGAGTGAGGTACTCCCTTGTTCTGTGTGATTTTGGTTTAACCACCTGGATTTTTAGTTATGTCGACTGTAGGCATGATCAAAGTCTCGGCTGGGTGTCCTACCTTTGATGGGACGGACGACCCCTACTGGAAGAATAAGATGCGCATGCATCTTGAGGCAATTGACAACGACCTCTGGTACGTTGTGGAAAATGGCGTTCCCTCCATAACTCCTTCCGTGAACGCTGCTGATGTGAAGAGATTCAAGCAACTCGACTCTGAAGCGAAGAATATCATATTTGGCCATCTGAGTAAAGGATAGTACGATAGAGTGAGTGCTTTGGAGACAACAAAGCTTATCTCGGATAGCTGTCCAAGGTCAACGAAGGAGTCTCAACTCAACGTGACTCTCGAGTTGATGTTCTTCGCAATCTCTTAAACCGCTCCAAAAGACTCGACAATGAAAATGTTCTGAAAACCTTCGATCGCCTCACTGACATCCCAAATGTGCTTCAAGCACTTGGTGCCACTGACATCACCGACCATGAGGTGGTGAAGAAGTTGCTGAGATCTCTTGATTCCTCATTCGACACTCTAGCACTGATGATTCAAGAATGTGGGACTACAAGTCACTTGATCCTGCTGATATACTTGAGAGACTGAACACTCATGAATTACAACTAGCTAAAAAGAGAGACCTCTACGGGCCAAGCTATGGAAGATCACATGCACTGAATGCCAAGGCAGTCTCCTCGTATGAAGGGGAAGATTCCGACAGCAGCATTGGTGATCCTGAAGAACTAAGTCAGGAGCTAACAATGCTCATGAGAAAATTCCAAAAGTTCTCAAGATGTGGTCACTTTGGAAAATCTTCGAGAGGTGATGACATGAGATCAGATTCCTCATCCCGTGATGACAAGAAGAGAACTTGCCACAAATGCAGGAAAACTGGTCACTACATAACTGATTGTCCTCAGTGGGCGAAGGAATCAAAGAAGAAGAAGAAGTTCAAGGATGATAGTTCAGACGACTCAAAGAAGAAGAAGAAATGTTCAAAGTCCTCATCGTCTAAATCTTCAAAGTCTTCGTCTCACAAGAATAGCAGTTCCAAAAAGGCTTGGGCATTCATTGGCAAGGAAATGGACTCTGAAGCTGAATCTGAGGAAAATGAGGAAGAGGAGGAATCCGAGGAGTCAGAATCTGGTGTGGCGAGCCTAGCCCTTGCTACTGCTTTCGTCACCAAGTCCATCTTCAACACTGAGGAAAATGACTTCCCTAACACCGTTGACGACGGTGTCGATGACTTTGCTCCCACCTATTGCTTCATGGAAAAAGGTGCCAAGGTACTCAAACATCCCTCCTCTAAATTAAGTGAGGATGGATCTGATGAAAATCTCAAACCTAGTTATTCCGAACTTGCTAAGATTGCCGTCAAACAACAAAAGGCTTTTGAAAAGGTTCAAAATCTGCTGGACAAAAGCGATGACCTATTGGGTGAGGAAATGGATCGAACTCAAACTGATAATCTTCAGCAACTACAGACTAATTTTGATAACCTTTAGAGTCATCATAACACTCTCTTAGCTGATCATGAGAAGCTTTCTTATGAATTTATTCAAAGAAAGCAAGATCTTAAGAAGCTAAGGGTGAGTTATGAAGATCTTTAGAAGGAAAATGATTCATTGCTTGCTCAACTGATCAGTTCCACTCAGGATGAATTCATTCTACCATGTTTGAAATGCATTGAACATGAATCTGCTAATTCTTCACCTGAATGTTCAAATGCTTCTATTTTTGCAAATTCTTCAATTATCTTTGTGGTCACAAATTCCTCATCTGAGGATACCACAAGTATCACTAACAATGCAGGGTTGAAGGAATTGTATGTGACAGGCATGTACAAAAGCCTCAAAGGGCCCCAGGCTCTTTGTGATGTGCTTAAAAAGCAGATCCTCAATATGAACCCTAGGAAAGAGGGTATTGCCTTTGAGAGGAAACTCAATGCTGATGGGACCTACTGGAAACCTGAGCAGTATCCCAAAACCTCATGGGTTGCTGTGAAAGGACCTACCTTAGATCCATCCACTTTATCAGGCTTTACATGTGAATCTTCATATTCATCTGATGACTCATTTAACTCCAACTATAAACTGTACAAAAATCAGAATGGTGAAGTATTTGCTAGATATGATGGAACTAACTGCAGGAACAATCCCCCTATGAACAAAATCTGGGTTCCCAAAAGATGCTTTGAAAGTCTTCAGGTGAATGTCCTCATGACACCACCTATGAAGAATAGGAACCCCTGATCAAATTCTTTATATGGACCAAAGTCCTCATATGGATCCAAGTCTTCATATGGACCAAATTCCTCATATGGATCAAATTCCTCAAATTGATCCAAATCCTCATATGATCATTATCGTGCTAAAGCTTCTGTTTCGCAGGGAACACCTAAGAGCTATGACTATGTGCATTATTGTTCAAATCATTATGTTCACAAGTCCTTGAAGAATTTCTCTCCTTATTCATATGCATATTCTAACCCTTCTTCTGTGAAAAAGAAGTGCACTGGCTTCTATGCCACCTTTCTCTTATGGAGCTCGCAGAATAATGAACTCTTTGCCACCCCTCCAGATGTGGGTAGTGAAGAAAAAGAACTAATATTGTGTGTAGGGTCAGGTCTCCAAACGAACTTGAACGTCTGAAGAATTTGCTGGAGACCTGAGAATGCTTGACAGGACACAAGCTAATCATGAAGAAACGAAATACTCATTTCTCACATCCTCATACTGCTATATCTGTTGAACTGCTTGATGAAGTTCAATCTGATGAATTTGATGTCATATTCTTCACTGATGAAGTATATGAGTTCGTAAGGTGTACTAATTCATCTGCAGGATGATCAACCCAAAGCTATTGCATGGGTCCTCGATAGTGGATGTACAAATCACATGAACGGTGACAATAACTTATTGATGGACACTACTTTATCTCCATCACATCTGAAGCATATCACCTATGCTGACAAAGGCAAAAGCAAGGTATTGGGTCTAGGCAGGGTTGCGATCTCAAAGGATAGACACATGTACAAAGTCATGCTTGTCGAGTCCTTGGGATTCAACCTTATTTTTGTCTCAATGCTTTGTGATCTTGATATGGTTGTCATCTTTGGCAAATATCGTTGCATTGTGCCCATGGAATCTGACAATTCCAATGTCTTCGAAGGCTTTAGGAGAGGAGACTTGTATATTTTTTATTTTTCTCTAGGACCACAGCATGTCACATGTCTACTTGCAAAAGCTTCAGAAGACTGGTTATGGCATCGACGACTAGGTCATGCTGGCATGACGAACTTACATACTTTCTCTCGAAGAAGCACGTCATTGGCATCGAGGGTGTCAAATTCCTCAAAGACAATCTTTGCGGGGCTTGTGAGGCTGGAAAGATGACCAAATCCAAGCATCCCTCAAAGACTATCATGACTACCACTCATCCTTTTGAATTGCTTCACATGGATCTCTTTGTCCCTACTCATTATGCCACACTAACAAATGCAGCATCTCTATATGGCTTTGTTATTGTTGATGACTATTCTTGTTACACCTGGGTGCATATCATCACTTACAAAACTGAAGTGCAGGAAGTCTTCAAACGATTTTCCTCAAGGGTATCAACGAATTTCAGTGTGAAGATCAAGCACATTAGGAGTGAGAATGGGACCGAGTTCAAGAATACTGGTCTTGATGACTATCTTGATGAACTTGGTATTATTCACGAGTTGTCTGCCCCATACACTCATCAGCAGAATGGCGTCGTGGAGCGCAAGAACATGACACTTGTTGAGATGGTTCGCACTGTGCTTGATGAATACAAGATGCCTCGTCACTTCTTGTCTGAGGCAATTCACACTACGTGCCACATCATCAATAGGGTATATCTTCACAAATTCTCCAAGAATACCACATATGAACTCCTCACTAACAAGAAAACCAATGTGAGTTATTTCAAAATCTTCGGTGCTAAATGCTGGATTAGAGATCCTCATCACAATTATAAATTTGCACCGAAAGCACATGAAGATTTTATGCTTGGTTACGGAAAGGACTCGCACACCTACAGAGTCTTAAACACCTTTCACCATAAGGTTGTTGAAACTGTAGATGTGCGCTTCGATGACACTAACGGCTCACAAAGAGAGCACCTACCTCCTATGCTAGACGAAATGTCTCCTTAGGAATCCATTAAGCTCAAGGCTACACACAGGTTGAAGGAATTGATTTCGATGAAACTTTTGCACCCGTTGCTAGACTTGAGGCTATTCACATATTGCTTGATTATGCTAACCATCATAATATCATCTTATATCAAATGGATATGAAAAATGCATTCCTCAATGGTAAGCTTGAGGAAGAAGTATATGTTGCTCAACCACTAGGTTTTGAAGATCCTAAGCATCCTGACAAATTCTTTAGACTCAATAAGGCCATCTATGGCCTCAAGCAGGCCCCTCGGGTGTGGTATGATACATTGAAGGAATTCCTCATGAAGAAAGGCTTGAAACCCAGTTCACTTGACCCAACTCTTTTCATCAAAACCTATGATGATGAATTATTCGTATGCCAAATTTATGTTGATAATATTATCTTTGGTTGTACTAACCAATGTTACAACTATGAATTTGCCTATATGACGAGTGAGGAATATCAAATGTCTATGATGGGAGAATTGAAATTATTCTTAGGTCTTCAAATTCATCAACAACGCAACGGCATCTTCATATGTCAAGAGAAATACCTCAAGGATGTGCTGAGGAAATTCAGCATGCAAGATTGCAAAGGCGTCAAAATCCCTATGCCCACAAATGGCCATCTATGCACCAATGAAAATGGTAAATACTTTGATAAAAAGGTATACCACCCCATGATTGGATCTTTATTGTATCTATGTGCATCTAGGCCAGATATTATGCTTAGTGTTTGCATGTGTGCCCGTTTTCAAGCTACACCAAAGGAATCACACCATAAGGCTGTGAAACATATTCTTCAATATCTAGCTCACACTCCAACACTTGGATTTTGGTATCCCAAGAGCTCGGCTTTTGATCTCATTAGATATTCCGACTCTAACTATGCTAGTGATCGAGTGGATCGCAAGTCAACATCAGACACATGCCATTTCCTCGAACGTTCCTTGGTATGTTGGCCCTCGAAGAAGCAGAACTGCGTATCACTCTCTACTGTTGAAGCTGAGTACATTGCTGATGGTTTTTGCTGCGCTCAATTTCTATGGATGAAGCAAACCCTCAAGGACTATGGCATCAACATGAAGAATGTGCCTCTCTACTGTGACAATGAGAGTGCCATCAAGATTGCTCATAACCCAGTTCAACACTCGAAGACTAAGCACATCCAAATTCGTCATCATTTTCTTCGTGACCATGTGTTGAAGGGTGACACCTCCATCAAACACGTGAAGACTGAAGAACAGCTAGCGTATCTTCACAAAGCCCTTGGATGAGAAGAGATTTAGCAAGTTGCGGTGTGAGCTAAATATCTTAGAATCTTCGAATGTTCTTTGAAAGGACACACATCCTAACACTTATGCAATATTGATGACTTAGATGTGAAACACATGAAGTAATGTTTTTCTACAATCAATGAAGACTAACCCTCCAAGTGTGAAGAAATTAATGAAGAATTTGATTCTCAGAGCCCTACGACAATTGTATGTGGCGTCTGAAATCATCGTTCTTATACGGTGGGTCACGCCACCAACTAAAGTTGAAAATATTCAAAAGTGAGTTTTCTTCATTTTGCAAATTCTTCAAATTTTCAAATTCCTCAATTGCTCAAATTCTTCAACTTTGCAATTTCTTCAACTTTTTCGACTGGTGTTCTTCATTGCATATATATATATATATATTTGAGTTTTCATGTCCTCAAAAGCATTCAAGTATTGCTAATTCTTCAAGTTGATTTTCTTGTAAGTGAATGTGATTGGACCCGTTCCCCCCTCTATCCTAAACTCAACCTAGTCTGTTCACAAATTCTTCATCTGCATTCTATTTGAAACCCGTTCAAAATCTTCACTGTGTCCTTGATAGCTGAAGAATTTGCGAACAAAACATTAAAATTTTCATATCTGAATTTTTGGCTTTTTTCGCTCAAACCGTTCCGCATCCCACATTAGATTAAAATAGTCACCCATGATCTACCACGATCTCCACCTCCCCGTACGTGGGTGACACATGTCGCTAGGATGGCAAGGGTCAGGGGCACGTTCGTCCAAATTCTTCGAACGGGCAGTTTTTCACCGTGGCTATAAATACCCCCTCCCTTTCTCATACTTCATTTACTATGCTCGACCTCAATTTGCTTGAGCTATCAGACATAACGCCGCCGCTACACTCCATCATCGCCAGTGAGGAAGAGCTTCACTACCTCAACCTCGTCGCTATCGTACTTGTGCCCACCGCGGAAATCTTCACTCCGCCGCTGCCATAGCTGTCTCCCGACGCCAAGTTAGGGCGTGGGAGATCTGAACAGTCGAACTTATCCAACTACACTCCTAGTTTGTTGTGTTCTTCGTCCAGGGTAAATAAAATCTAATTTTACTGCCCTACTTTGATTCTCATAATTTCCACAAAATCTTTAAAAGTTGTTTATTCTTCAACTTCCCACTCCTTAAACACCAAGCTGCATTAGTACCTTGATTTGTTTCTCTAAGCTATGTTTTTCCTGCAAGATTCCTCAATTGTGTGGTCAAATCTATACAACTCCGGAACCTAAGTCAAGAACGCTTAGTGAAATTCCTCAAGACACCCATGGTCAAATTCCTCAAACTTGATACTTTTGAAAAATTTCTGAGAACGCATATGACCTCTCCAAATTCTTCGCACCTATACTCTGTTCACAGGTACAAAATGTCTGCTGCTAAATCACTAGGTTCTCATCAACTTAACTCATTTGCAGTGTTCCTCGAAGATAAATTGCATGCTTCCTCAGAAACATCATGATCCCTGAAGATATCTATGCAGGGTACCATACTCCTGATGAAGCTACTCATGGAAAAGAGACTAAGAATGAGCGCAAGGTGCGCATACAGAGAATTGAGAGAAGATGGGCTAAGGAATGGAGGGAATATCGTTATGATACTCCAAAGTACATGAAGAAATTCACTGTTGACCCTCCATGTCCAAGACCTCCATTGGCTCCAGGCCAAGAAGCTGATACCTCAAGCATCAGACATGGTGAGGAATTTCCCAAAGAATGGGCCAAGCGACAAGCCAAGTTGGCTAAAGTAGCAAAAGAAGCAGTGAACAAATTCAATGAAGATTCTGCTGCTTCTGTTTCTGAGGCCTCTGCTAGCAAGCCTATGAAGGCTTTGTTGAAGAAATCAGCTGTGAAGCCGAGTTCCTCAACAACAATGCCCTCATGACCAAATACAAAGCCCTCACAACAAATTCCTCAGGCTACCTCTTCAAGGGCAGCTCCAATCCCTCTGTTGCCAAATCCTCAACTGCTGCTGCCAAGTCCTCAACACCTGTGCATGTTGCCATGTGCCAACGGACTGCAGGATTTTCTATTGCTTCAAGAACATCTGCAACTTCCTCAGCTCCACCACAGTCCTCAATAGGTCCAACACTGGTGAAGAAAAAGGCCACTATTGGACGTGGCTCGAGGCCAAGTCCTCATAAAAAGCAAGTTGCTTGTCAAGTTTCGTTTGATGACGATGAAGCTGATGATGAAGAACTTGCTGAAATCATCAGGGACATGCAAGAAAGGGCCGCTAGAGCCAAAGGCAGTGTTGTGCCTCTCATGCTGGATCCAAGGAAGATCCTAGACTTCATTGCTCTATGGCACAAAGACCCCAACACTCCACTGCCTGACTTGAACCTCACTCCTTGTCAAAGTCACATGCTAAATGCCTTCATAGGCGAAGAGAAATGGAAGTTTCAGAAGGCCAGGTAGGTTAAGAAAGCTTAGTACAAGAAGGAGCATTTTCTGAAGAACAACATTTTGAATATGACTCTTGAAGAACTTGTAAACTTGCAAAAGGAGATCAAGGATCTCAGTGATGAATTTGACACATATCATGCCGACTGGCTGGGTGCCAAAGTTAGATTTGGCGAGCTTGCTAATAACCTCAAACTAAGGTTGCAGCTCCATCACAACATGAAATTCCTTAGGTTGAAGCATCTGCTCAGCCTACTGAAGAAAATGCTAGCACAACTGATAAAAATTAGGCTGCTAATGACACTGAAAGTACCAAGGCTACTGAAGAAATTCCAGGTCCTGAAGAAACTGCCAGGGCAACCTCCAATGTTGCGCTTGAAGAATAACCTAGGCCAGCTGAAGAATCTGCTGTTGCGCCTGAAGAAACTAAACAAGACAGGGCAACTGCATCAGTCGTGCCTCAAAACACTAAACCAACTTCATCTGCTCCTCTTGCAAAGACATCACAGATGAATAATATCAACCTTCCTTCTGCATCAAAGTGAAGAAAACCAAGGCTGCGGAGAAGGCATCTGTGAAGAAGAGGAAAGCATCAACGACTGCAGTGTCCTCAGCTCATAAGAAAGTGAGGACTTTGACGAGTTCTTTCAACAACCCAATTGATGTTGTTCCGATTTTGATAGTGCCATCAAAGGAATTGTTCATTTTGGTGAAGAATATGTCATACCAGATGACACAGATGAAGAGAATCCTTCTGGTGCTTCTTTAGAGTAGTTGGATGAAGAAATTGAAGTGGAAGATATCCCTTCAACACCACTCGTATCATTGCCCATGCCTCAGTTCACAGCTGAAGAGGCAGGCATTGAGGAAATGGAAGAAGAAGAAGATGTGGACATTGGTTCTACAACTCCAGTGCTGAATGATGACTATTGGGAAAGACTTCATCCCAATTCACTATTGACCACACCTCTACATCAAATTCCTCAGTCCCTTGTGCAAATTGATGAAATTCAAACGAGATCTGAAGGACATCAAACATCACTTCTTTCCATCCCTTAAGAAGTCCCAACTGTGACAACTGAAGAAATGGAGAAACCAACCACTGTTGAAGAACCTGAAGATTCAATTCCTCAGGCAGCAACTCCAAAGATTTTTAAGGAAGAGGCTATGAAGTCTTCAACTGTTAATCTTCAGCCCAAGCAACAAAACCCCCATGCTAAAAGGCCAAAGTTTAGGGCTGACGATTTCTTCGATGAGCACCATTTCTTCACGAATTTCAATCCTTATGACCCAGCAAGACTTTGACGCAAGCGGTTCTGGACTGCCAGCCAAATGAACTTCTATTCATCACTCTTATTTGATAAGGACAAGGTATTTGAGTGTTGGGTAACGTAGTAATTTCAAAAAAAATCATACGCACACGAAAGATCATGGTGATGCATAGCAACGAGAGGGGAAAGTATAGTCTACGTACCCTCATAGACCGTAAGCGGAAGCATTATGACAATGCGGTTGATGTAGTCGTACGTCTTCACGATCGACCGATCCTAGTACTGAAAGTATGGCACCTCCGCGATCTGCACACGTTCAGCTCGGTAACGTCCCACGAACTCATGATCCAGCAGAGTGTCGAGGGAGAGCTTCATCAGCACGATGGCGTGATGACGGTGATGATGATGCTATCAAAATAGGGCTTCGCCTAAGCACCGCTACGATATGACCGAGGTGGATTATGGTGGAGGGAGGCATCGCACAAGGCTGGAAAACAATCAACTTGTGTGTTCTAGGGTGCCCCTGCCCCCGTATATAAAGGAGCAAGGGGGAGGTCGGCCGCCCCTTGGGGCGCGCCAGGAGAGGAGGAGTCCTCCGCCTAGTAGGAGTAGGACTCCCCTTTCCTACTCCTACTAGGAGGGGGAAAGGAAGGAGGAGTGGGAGAAGGAAAGGGGGGCGCCGCCCCCTTCCCTAGTCCAATTCGGACCAGAGGGGGATGGGGCGCGCGGCCTACCCTGGCCGGCCCTCTCTCTCTCCACTAAGGCCCATGTGGCCCACTAGTTCTCCGGGGGGGGGGGTCCGGTAACCCTCCGGTACTCCGGTTTTCACCGAAATTACCCGGAACACTTCCGGTGTCCGAGTATAGCCATCCAATATATCAATCTTTATGTCTCAACCATTTTGAGACTCCTCATCATGTTCATGATCACATCCGGAACTCTGAACTACCTTTGGTACATCAAAACACATAGACTCATAATACCAATCGTCACCGAACGTTAAGCGTGCGGACCCTACGGGTTCGAGAACTATGTAGACATGACTGACACATGTCTCTGGTCAATAACCAATAGTGGAACCTGGATGTTCATATTAGCTCCCACATATTCTACGAAGATCTTTATCGGTCAAACCGCATAACAATATACGTTGTTCCCTTTGTCATCGGTATGTTACTTGCCCGAGATTTGATTGTCGGTATCTCAATACCTTGTTCAATCTCGTTACCGGCAAGTCTCTTTACTCGTTTCATAATGCTACATCCTGTAACAAACTCATTAGCTACATTGCTTGCAAGGCTTATAGTGATGTACATTACTGAGAGGGCCTAGAGATACCTCTCCGACAATCGGAGTGACAAATCCTAATCTCGATCTATGCCAACTCAATGAACACCATCAGAGACACCTCTAGAGCACCTTTATAATCACCCACTTACGTTGTGACGTTTGGTAGCCCACAAAGTGTTCCTCCGGTATTTGGGAGCTGCATGAGCTCATAGTCATAGGAACATGTATAAGTTATGGAGAAAGCAATAGAAACAAACTAAACGATCATCGTGCTAAGCTAACGGATGGGTCAAGTCAATCACATCATTCTCTAATGATGTGATCCCATTAATAAACTGACAACTCATGTCTATGGTTAGGAAACATAACCATCATTGATTCAATGAGCTAGTCAAGTAGAGGCAAGCTAGTGACACTCTGTTTGTCTATGTATTCACACATGTACTAAGTTTCCGGTTAATACAATTATAGCATGAATAATAAACATTTATCATGATATAAGGAAATATAAATAACAACTTTATTATTGCCTCTAGGGCATATTTCCTTCAGTCTCCCACTTGCACTAGAGTCAATAATCTAGATTACATTGTAATGATTCTAACACCCATGGAGTCTTGGTGCTGATCATGTTTTGCTCATGAGAGAGGCTTAGTCAATGGGTCTGCAACATTCAGATCCGTATGTATCTTGCAAATCTCAATGTCTCCCTCCTTGACTTGATTGTGGATGGAATTGAAGCATCTCTTGATGTGCTTGGTTCTCTTGTGAAATCTGGATTCCATTGCCAAGGCAATTGCATTAGTATTGTCACAAAAGATTTTCATTGAACCCGATGCACTAGGTATGACACCAAGATCGGATATGAACTCCTTCATCTAGACTCCTTCATTTGTTGCTTCCGAAGCAGCTATGTATTCCTCTTCACACGTAGATTCCGCCATGACGCTCTGCTTGGAACTTGTCGGTGTTCTGGGAACGGGGGTCCCCAGACTTGCCTGCCTGCGGCCCGCGGCGTAGCGGAGCCAGTAGGTCGTACGACCCATCTTCATCAACAAAGCATCCAAGACCCTCGCGAGGGTCCAAGCCTCGTGAGGCGGACGATGCAAGACGTCCTCCCGAGCGACCTAGTCAGATAGGCTCGCGAGGAGCGGAGACATCAAGGCGAGGCGAACCTCACGAGGCTCTCGTGACGTGAGCCATGACGATCGACAATAGGCGGGCGCCAGCGCGCGCAGCGTCCTTGTTTCCCCATTGGTGCAAAGGAGGCAAGCGCATTCGCGGAGTACCGAGGCCTCAGGCAAAGGTTTCCATTTCGGTGCAACAAGACCAAGACCATGGACAGCAAGATGGAGGTCATCATGGAGCCCAAGACGGCGTCACCACCAGAGCCTTTCACAGGCGAAGACCGCTTTTGTCAGGATAGCTTGTACTAGCTGTCCCCCTTCAAATTAGCCTGCCATTGTTGGCTCCCTTCCCGCTCAATATTTGGGAAGAGGACCAGGGCCTTTATAAATAGGACTAGCCACCACCATAGTAGGGGCATCTGATCTTAGCTCGAGGGAATCTACACACCTCAAGTTCATATGCACAAGAACACCTCAACCTCAGGAGGCTGTTCTTCCCCTTGTATTGTTCATCATCAGCCCAAGAGGCAATCCACCACCACACTGGAGTAGGGTATTACACCACAACGGTGGCCCGAACCAGTATAAACCCCGTGTCTTCCTGCGTTGTGTGTTCATCGAGTTCGTCCGCAAGATCTTAGCGAGCTAGAGCGTAGATCGGTAGGAGGGAAAGACTTCGCGCACACCCCAGTGTTCGAACCTTAAGGGTTTGCCGGAACCCCACATACGACATTTGCCAAAACTCCACAACCGGCTTCGGGATGCTCCCGATGCTCTGCATGCCCACCATCTGCAACGTGGCCGTTACCAAGACCCTCGTCAACGGCGGCACCGGCTTCAACTTGCTCTCCGTAGAAGCCTTCAGCCTTCTTCATGTGCCGCTCGAGCGGCTCGACCTTAGCAAGCCCTTCATGGGAGTGGGTGGTGGAGCTGCCCACTCTCTGGGGCAGATCCGCCTCCCTGTCACCTTTGGCACGCGAGACAACCATCACACCGAGCTGGTGGACTTTGACATCGCTCGCATCGGTCTCCCGTACAACGCCATCCTCGGGTACCCAGCTCTCGCTCAGTTCATGGCGGCGACTCACCCGACCTACAACCTCATGAAGATGCCAGGAAGCAAGGGCGTCCTCACCATCAAGGGGGACACTAAGGAGGCCGTGAAGGCGCTCAGGCTCGCCTTCAAGACCGCGGTAGCGGCACAGCCAGCCGGCGCTGGTGCGCCCGAGGCCAAGGAGACCACGCCCACCAAGAAGAGGCAGTTGTTCACCCAAGACAAGGCGGAGACCAAGCAGGTGCCGGTCAATGAGGACGGGTTTTCAGGAGCCACCTTCACGATAGGAACTGGCCTTGACTCGGGACAAGAAGCTTTGGTGAGGTTTTTGCGCGTGAACAAGGAGATATTCGCGTGGAAGCCCGATCAGCTGGTAGGGGTCCCGCGAGAGGAAATCCAGCATCATCTAAAGGTGTGCCCCAACGTACGCCCCGTGAAGCAGCGAGCAAGACGGTAGTCCACTGAGAAGCAGGCCTTCATCGTCCAAGAGACATGCAAGCTGGAGGCGGCATGTACCATCCGAGAAGTTCGATACCCCGAATGGCTGGCGAACCCCGTCATAGTATCAAAGAAAGGTGGGAAGGAACAGATGTGCGTTGACTTTACCAACCTCAACAAAGCCTGCCCCCAAGATCCGTTCCCCCTTCCGCGCATCGATCAAATTGTCGACTCCACCGCCGACTGCGATTTGTTGTGTTTCCTGGATGCGTTCTCTGGATACCATCAGATCAAGATGGCGGTGGAGGATGTGGAGAAGACGACCTTCTTGACACCATGTGGGGTGTACTGCTACACCTGCATGTCTTTCGGCCTTCGCAACGCGGGCGCAACCTTTCAGCAGCTGATGCACATCGCCTTGGGGCGGCATCTCGGTAGGAACACAGAGGCCTACGTTGATGACATAGTGCTGAAATCTCGCGAGGCGAGGGCGTTGATTCAAAACTTTGAGGAGACCTTTGAGAGTTTGCGCCGGGTAAACTTGAGGCTTAACCTGGAGAAGTGCGTGTTTGGTGTCCCCTCTGGCAAGCTGTTGGGGTTTCTCGTATCCCACAGAGGGATCGAGGCGAACCCGAAGAAGATCAAGGACATCGAAGGCATGAGCCCACCACAGACCCTCAAGGAGATGCAAAAGCTGGCAGGACGGGTGACCGCGTTAGGGCGTTTCATCTCTAAGCTAGGCGAGCGCGCCTTACTCTTCTTTAAGCTCATGAAGAAGAAAGGCCCCTTCGAGTGGACCTCGAAGGCCGACCGGGCCTTCCAAGACCTCAAGAAATACCTCACCAGCCCCCCGGTGATGGTGGCGCCACGGCCTCTTGAGCCTCTGGTACTCTACCTCGCTGCCACCCCATACTCTGCCAGCGCGGCGCTGGTGGCGGTTCGGGAGGAGCGCAAAGACAAGAATGTGCCGCGCCAAGCTAGAGCGGATGCAGCGCAGGGTCAGGAAGGCACACCAGAGCCATCAGCGACGGAAGATCAAGCTCGGCAGGGCAACGTCGCGGAAACTCCTGAGGATGGCCAAGTCTCAGGAAACCCTCCACCTCAGGATACGCCACAATCTCCACAAGACCCGAGCCTCAATAGTGTGCCAGCCCTCGTCGAGCACCCGGTGTACTTCGTCAGCACCGTACTATAGGACACAAGGGCACGCTACCCCATGCCGCAAAAGCTCCTGCTCACACTCTTAGTGGCCTCGCGCAAGCTGCGACACTACTTCCAGGGGCACCCCATCAATGTCGTCTCATCTTACCCACTAGAGATGGTACTCAGGAGCCCAAACTTGGCCGAAAGGGTCGCCGAATGGAACATCGAGTTGCAAGCATTCCAGCTGGAGTTCAGCACCACCAGGGTCATCAAGGGAGCCGCGCTCGCCAATTTTGTGGCAGAATGGACAGATGCCCCGACTCTTGAGGAAGGAGAAGACCGGTCCACCTCCCACGGAAGTGAGGCACTAGACGGATGTGTCATGTATTTTGATGGCGCCTTTGGCACCAGGGCGCGGGGGCTGGAGCAGTGCTCATCTCGCCCACTCAGGACAAGCTTTACTACGCCGTGCAACTCTGCTTCCAGCACGGCGAGAAGGTCTCCAACAATATCGCAGAGTACGAAGGCCTCATAGCCGGCCTGAAGGTTGCGACAGCTCTGGGGGTGAGGCGCCTTACCGTCAAGGGCGACTCGCAGCTCCTCGTCAACTTCTCCAACAAAGTGTATGAGCCAAAGGACGAGCACATGGAGGCCTACCTTGCGGAGGTGCGCAAGATGGAAAAGCAATTCTCAGGCTTGGAGCTGCAGCATGTGCCCTGGGGCACCAACAAGGAAGCCGACGACATCGCCAAGAGAGCATCCAAGCGGCAACCGCAAGAGCCCGGAATCTTCGAAGAGCGGCTCTTCAAGCCGTCAGCTACGCCACCTCTTTCAAGCACGACTCAGCCTCGGGAGGATCTCCCACAGCCCCCGACCACGGGAGCCCCAGCTTGCGGCCCAACCTCAGGAGCTTGGCTACTCTTGGCGCTCGAGCCCTAGGAGGAGTGCTGGACCAAGGAGTTCAAGGAGTACCCGATGCATGGGACACTGCCGGAGAAGGAAGAAGACGCGGAGCGTGTGGCCCGACAGGCCACGGCATACTGCATTCAAGACGATGAGTTGTACAGGAAACGGCCGAACAATGTCACGCTGCGCTGCATCTCCAGCGATCAAGGGAGGGAGCTGCTGATTGACATACACGGCGGGGATTGTGGACATCACTCATCATCACGGATCCTCGTCGGCAAGGCCTTCCGCAGCGGGTTCTATTGGCCCACAACACTCAACGATGCAGCCGAGCTGGTGAAGTCCTGCGAAGCATGCCAATTCCACGCCAAGCAAATCCATCAGCCTGCTCAGGACCTCCAAACCATCCCTCTCACATGGCCGTTCATGGTATGGGGGCTAGACATCCTAGGTCCATTCCCACGAGCGCCAGGGGCTACCATTATCTCTACGTCGCCATCGACAAGTTCACCAAGTGGGCGATAGTGGAAGCTGTCCGAACCATTCCAGCCGGCTCTGCTGTCAAGTTCATCAAGGGCCTTGTGAGCCGCTTCGGGGTCCCCAACCGCATCATCACAGATAACGGCTCGCAGTTTACTAGTAACCTCTTTAAAACCTATTGTGCTAACCTTGGAACACAGATCTGCTACGCTTCGGTGGCCCACCCCAGGAGCAATGGTCAGGCTGAGCGCGCCAACGCTGAGGTCCTGAGGGGCCTCAAGACCAGGACCTTCAAGAAGAAGCTGAAGGCCTGCGGCAAGGGCTGGCACGACGAGCTCCAGTCCGTGCTGTGGTCCATCCGCACCACCGCTACCAAGCCAACGGGCGAGACTCCGTTCTTCCTCGTCTACGGAGCTGAAGCAGTCCTCCCTCACGAGGTCAAGCATCGCTCCGCGTGGGTTCTGGCGTTCGACGAAACGCAGCAAGATGCCATGCGGGGGATGGATCTCATGCTGGGGGAGGAACGCCGACGCGAAGCTGCATTAAGGGCGACAAGGTACCAGCAAGCGTTGCGGCGTTACCACTGCCACAACATTTGCTCCAGGATGCTCGAGACGGGTGACCTGGTCCTGAGGTGGGTCCTCTCCAGGGAAGGGTTGAACAAGCTTTCACCCATGTGGGAGGGCCCGTTCAGGGTCGTCAACATCTCCAGGCCTAGTGCCGTGCGCCTGGAGACGCAAGAGGGGACACCTATCCAAAACACCTGGAACATCCAGCACCTCCAGAAGTTCTACCCATGAAGCAAGGCCCAAAGCCTGTGAAGCAAGGCCCAGAGCCTGTGAAGCAAGGCCCAGAGCCTGTGAAGCTAGGCCCAGAGCCTGTGAAGCAAGGCCCAGAGCCTGTGAAGAAAGGCCCAGAGCCTGTGAAGCAAGGCCCAGAGCCTGTGAAGAAAGGCCCAGAGCCTGTGAAGCAAGACCTAGAGCCTGTGAAGAAAGGCCCAGAGCCTGTGAAGAAGGCCCAGAGCCTGTGAAGAAGGCCCGGTGCCTGTGAAGAATCGCCGCACATGACACTCTCACGTAATAATGAGTTGGGGCTGTACATGCCCCGGAGTCTCAGGAGCGTCGGCCTCAGGCCCTGGGGCATCCTCCAACACCTAGTGGACATCACTTAGCTCCGCGCTGGTGAGAAGACTTGAAGACTAGATTAGGTGTCAGACGCGGCTTTTCATTTGATTTTCGTAGTTGGCTCGCTTCTCCTTAATCAAGTTTGCCTTTGGCGTTCCTTGCTGATTTGGTTCTTTCACCTCTTACCGTGTTTTTCGGCTCTGGTTTGCTCACGATCTCTCTCTCGCATACCTTGTGAGGGGGCTAGGCAGGTGCCCTCTCGAGCATTTTTCTTCTCTCTGCCTTCTCGTGAGTCACCCTCGTTCGAGCCTGAAAGCTGGCACATCTCTCCTAATCCGTGCCCCTCGGGTACCGTGATACAAAGCGCCAAGTCAAGGTTTGGGTGAACGGAAAATCCTCTAGTGCACCCCCTAACAATTTTTTTGCAGTTTGTGAGCAAACACAGACATCTCGTGAAGGAAAGGGCGTCCCAAACACGCCAGGTTAGGTTATCTTTGCGCAAAATAACAACACGACATGGGAATAACACGCACGTTGCATTAACCAAGAACCCTAGTTCGATACACGCCCCTCTGGGCCCATACTAGTTTCATTTTCTGATGCAGGAAAAAGGGAAAAAGCTAAACAAAGCGGCGTTTCAGCAATCCGCGGAGGCAGGCCCTTAGTGACGCCCCGAGCCTAGCCAGACCCCTCCTCGCGCTTCACAGAGGCGCGGTGACGAGATGACCCGCTGCGCGGCGGCTGGTCGTAGCCACCGCTGCTGGAGCTTTCACTGGAGGAAGAGCCGCCGTAGCTAGAAGAGACGCGGTCGCCGCCGAGGGCGGGCTCGCCCTCATCCTCGTCGCGACCGTTACCAAGGCCGAGCACCTCCTCACTGTTGTTCGCCTCGGGGCAGCACCCGGCGCGGTGACCATCTTCCCCGAACACCCTCACATAGAGGGTCGACCCACCGTCATACTTGAAGTGGAGCGTGCACCGCCTGCCCAGCCACGGACCAGGGCTATGTTGCCCGCAGCGGAAGTCTCGACTGCGACCCAGGAGGCCTTGCTGCAGCAACCATCCGCCTGCAACCAGAGCCCGCCTGGACCAGGGGCTGGCAGTTCATCAACAAGGAAGCACGGAAGCTTGAGCCAGTTGCCAACCAGATTCTCCGACCAGACAACGAACTCCGGCCACACCTCCGCTGAATGGATGCGCGGGCAGGGAGGCCGTGCCACCATCGCACGCCTCCCCTCGTCAGCTGGACCGCCATGGTTGGGACGCTCCCCTCCGCGTGCCGCGGCGCCGCCTCGATGGTGGGCCATAGCCGGGGTCGCAGCATGCTTGCACGGACGGCCACGACCGCACTTGGGCGCCCGGGAACCGGGACCCTCGCGAGGGGCCTTCCCCTTCTCGGCGGCAGAGAACTTCCTTCGTGGCGCCATCGGAGGCACTTCAAGCAATGAAGCAAAGAAGAAGCGAGCAAGCGAGGAAGAGATGCGCAATGGGGGCTCTGCCCCCATCATTTATAGCAAGAGAAGGCCAACCGGCGTCTCCCACGATCGCAGATGATGATGGTTTTCCTTGCATGTCGCAGGGACCTGTCAAGTCATGTAGTTGCCGAGGCAGCATGGGGAAGCGGAGACGCCCACGTCCAATCAACCGCCATGCATGGACCGAGGCTGCAGGCTTCTGGGGCCCATGGTGCTCCGAACTTGACCCTAGGCTTTGCCGCGAAGCCAAGCCCGTGCGCACCTTGGGCCCGGGGGCTACTGTCGGCGTTCTCGGAACGGGGGTCCCCAGACTTGCCTGCCTGCGGCCCGCGGCGTAGCGGAGCTAGTAGGCTGTACGGCCCATCTTCATCAACAAAGCATCCAAGACCCTCGCGAGGCAGACGACGCAAGACCTCCTCCCGAGCGGCCTAGTCAGGCAGGCTCCCGAGGAGCGGAGATATCAAGGCAAGGCGAACCTCATGAGGCTCTTGTGACGTGAGCCATGACGATCGACACCAGGCGGGCACCAGCGTGCAACATCCTTGTTTCCCCTTTGGTGCAAATGAGGCAAGCGCAGCCGCGGAGTACCGAGGCCTCAGGCAAAGGTTTCCATTTTGGTGCAATAAGACCAATACCATGTACTGCAAGATGGAGGTCATCGTGGAGCCCAAGACGGCGTCACCACCAGAGCCTTTCACAGGCGAAGATCGCTTTTGTCAGGATAGCTTGTACTAGATGCCCCCCTTCAAATTAGCCCGCCATTGTTGGCTCCCTTCCCGCTCAATATTTGGGAAGAGGACCAGGGCCTCTATAAATAGGACTAGCCACCACCATAGTAGGGGCATCTGATCTTAGCTTGAGGGAATCTACACACCTCAAGTTCATACGCACAAGAACACCGCAACCTCAGGAGGCTGTTCTTCCCCTTGTATTGTTCATCATCAGCCCAAGAGGAAATCCACAACCACACTGGAGTAGGGTATTACACCACAATGGTGGCCCGAACCAGTATAAACCTCGTGTCTTCCTGTGTTGTGTGTTCATCGAGTTCGTCCGCAAGATCTTAGCGAGCTAGAGTGTAGATCGGTAGGAGGGAAAGACTTCGCGCGCACCCCAGTGTTCGAACCTTAAGGGTTTGCCGGAACCCCACATCTGACAGAACTACACCAACTGACTGCTCCAGCATTTAATAAAAATATGTATCCAGTTTGTGACTTAGAGTCATCCGGATCAGTGTCAAATCTTGCATCAACGTAACCGTTTACGACGAGCTCTTTGTCACCTCCATATACGAGAAACATATCCTTAGTACTTTTCAGGTATTTCGAGATATTTTTGACCGCTGTCCAGTGATCGACTCCTAGATTACTTTGTTACATCCCTGCTAAACTGATAGCAAGGCACACATCAGGTCTAGTACACAGCATTGCATAAATGATAGAGCCTATGGCTTAAGCATAGGGAACATCTTTCATTTTCTCTCTATCTTCCGGAGTGGTCAGACATTGAGTCGGACTCAACTTCACACCTTGTAACAGAGGCAATAACCCTTTCTTTGCCTGATCCATTTTGAACTTTTACAAAACTTTATCAAGGTATGTGCTTTGTGAAAGTCCAATTAAGCATCTTGATCTATCTCTACAGATCTTGATGCCCAATATATAAGCAGCTTCGCCGACGTCTTTCATTGAAAAATTCTTATTCAAGTACCATTTTATGCTATTCAGAAATTCAATATCATTTCCGGTCAGCAATATGTCATCCACATATAATATCAGAAATGCTATAGAGCTCCCACTCACTTTATTGTAAATACAGGCTTCTCCAAAAGTCTGTATAAAACCATATGCTTTGATCACACTATCAAATTGTATATTCCAACTCCGAGAGGCTTGCACCAGTCCATAAATGGATCGCTGGAGCTTGCACAATTTGTTAGCACCTTTTGGATCAACAAAACCTTCTGGTTGCATCATATACAATTATTCTTTAAGATATCCATTAAGGAATGCAATTTTGACATCCATTTGCCAAATTTCATAATCATAAAATGTGGCAATTGCTAACATGATTCGAACGGACTTAAGCATCGCTACGGGTGAGAAGGTCTCATCGTAGTCAACTCCTTGAACTGGTCAAAAACCTTTTGCAACAAGTCAAGCTTTGTATAAAGTAATATTACTGTCAGCGTCAGTCTTCTTCTTGAAGATCCATTTATTCTCTATGGCTTGCCGATCATCAGGCAAGTCAACCAAAGTCCGCACTTTGTTCTCATACATGGATCCCATCTCAGATTTCATGGCCCCAAGCCATTTTGCGGAATCTGGGCTCATCATCGCTTCCTTATAGTTTGTAGGTCCGTCATGGTCAAGTAACATGACTTCCAGAATAGGATTACCGTACCACTCTAGTACAGATCTTACTCTGGTTGACCTACGAGGTTCGGTAGTAACTTGATCAGAAGTTTCATGATCATCATCATTAGCTTCCTCACTTACTGGTATAGGAATCACCGGAACTGATTTCAGTAATGAACTAATTTCCAATGAGGGAGATGGTACAATTACTTCGTCAAGTTCTACTTTCCTCCCACTCACTTCTTTCAAGAGAAACTCCTTCTCTAGAAAGGATGCATTCTTAGCAACGAATATCTTGCCTTCGGATCTGTGATAGAAGGTGTACCCAACAGTCTCCTTTGGGTATCCTATGAAGACACATTTCTCCGATTTGGGTTCGAGCTTATCAGGTTGAAGCTTCTTCACATAAGCAACGCAGCCCCAAACTTTAAGAAACGACAACTTGGGTTTCTTGCCAAACCACAGTTCATCAGGTGTCGTCTCAACGGATTTAGATGGTGCCCTATTTAACATGAATGCAGCCGTCTCTAAAGCATAACCCCAAAACGATAGAGGTAAATCAGTGAGAGATATCATAGATCGCACCATATCTAATAAAGTGCGGTTACGGCGTTCGGACACACAATTACGTTGTGGTGTTCCTGGTGGCGTGAGTTGTGAAACTATTCTGCATTGTTTCAAATGAAGTCCAAACTTATAACTCAAATATTCACCTCCACGACCAGATAGTAGAAACTTGATTTTCTTGTTACGATGATTTTCCACTTCACTCTGAAATTCTTTGAACCTTTCAAATGTTTCAGACTTATGTTTCATTAAGTATATATAACCATATCTGCTCAAATCATCTGTGAAGGTGAGAAAATAACGATATCCGCCGCGAGCTTCAATGTTCATTGGACCACATACATCAGTATGTATGATTTCCAATAACTCTATTGCTCGCTCCATTGTTCCGGAGAACGGAGTTTTAGTCATCTTGCCCATGAGGCATGGTTCGCAAGTACCAAGTGATTCATAATCAAGTGATTCTAGAAGTCCATCAGAATGGAGTTTCTTCATGCGCTTTACACCAATATGACCTAAACGGCAGTGCCACAAATAAGTTGCACTATCATTATCAACTCTGCATCTTTTGGCTTCAATACTATGAACATGTGTATCACTACTATCAATATTTAGCAAAAATAGACCACTCATCAAGGGTGCATGACCATAAAAGATATTACTCATATAAATAGAACAACCATTATTCTCTGATTTGAATGAATAACCGTCTCACATCAAACAAGATCCTGATATAATGTTCATGCTCAACGCTGGCACCAAATAACAATTATTTAGGTCTAAAACTAATCCCGAAGGTAGATGTAGAGGTAGCGTGCCGACGGCGATCACATCGACTTTGGAACTATTTCCCACGCGCATCGTCACCTCGTCCTTAGACAATCTTCGCATAATCCGTAGCCCCTGTTTCAAGTTGCAAATATTAGCAATAGAACCAGTATCAAATACCCAGGCACTACTGCGAGCATTAGTAAGGTACACATCAATAACATGTATATCAAATATACCTTTCACTTTGCCATCCTTCTTATCCACCAAATACTTGGGGCAGTTCCGCTTCCAGTGACCAGTTCCTTTGTAGTAGAAGCACTTAGTCTCAGACTTGGGTTTCTTCACTTGAGCAGCAACTGGCTTGCTGTTATTCTTGAAGTTCTCCTTCTTCCCTTTACCCTTTTTCTTGAAACTGGTGGTCTTGTTGACCATCAACAATTGATGCTCCTTCTTGATTTCTACCTCCGCAGCCTTTAGCATTGCGAAGAGCTCAGGAATCATCTTATCCAGCCCTTGCATATTATAGTTCATCATGAAGCTCTTGTAGCTTGGTGGCAGTGATTGAAGAACTCTGTCAATGACACTATCATCAGGAAGATTAACTCACAGTTGTGTCAAGTGGTTGTGGTACCCAGACATTCTGAGTATATGTTCACTGACAGAACTATTATCCTCCATCTTGCAACTATAGAACTTATTGGAGACTTCATATCTCTCAATACGGGCATTTGCTTGAAATATTAACTTCAACTCCTGGAACATCTCATATGCTCCATGACGTTCAAAACTTCATTGAAGTCCCTGTTCTAAGCCGTAAAGCATGGCACACTAAACTATCGAGTAGTCATCAGCTTTGCTCTGCCAGGTGTTCACAACATCTGGCGTTGCTCCTGCAGTGGGTTTGTCATCTAGCGATGCTTCCAAGACGTAATTCTTCTATGTAGCAATGAGGATAATCCTCAAGTTACGGACCCAGTCTGTGTAGTTGCTACCATCATCTATCAACTTAGCTTTCTCTTGGAACACATTAAAATTCAACGGAACAACGGCATGGGCCATCTATCTACAACAACATAGACATGCAAAATACTATCAGGTACTAAGTTCATGATAAATTAAAGTTCAATTAATCAAATTACTTAAGAACTCCCACTTAGATATACATCTCTCTAATCATCTAAGTGATAACGTGATCCACATCAACTAAACCATGTCGGATCATCACGTGAGATGGAGTAGTTTTCAATGGTGAACATCCCTATGTTGATCATATCTACTATATGATTCACGCTCGACCTTTCGGTCTCCTTGTTCTGAGGCCATATCTGCATATGCTAGGCTCGTCAAGTTTAACCTGAGTATTCTGTGTGTGCAAAACTGGCTTGCACCCGTTGTATGTGAACGTAGAGCTTATCACACCCGATCATCACGTGGTGTCTTGGCACGATGAATTGTAGAAACGGTGCATACTTAGGGAGAACACTTATACCTTGAAATTTAGTGAGAGATCATCTTATAATGCTACCGCCGAACTAAGCAAAAAAAGATGCATAAAGGATAAACCTCACATGCAATCAATATAAGTGATATGATATGGCCATCATCATCTTGTGCCTTTGATCTCCATCTCCAAAGCACCGTCATGATCACCATCGTCACCGGATTGACACCTTGATCTCCATCGAAGCATCGTTGTCATCTCGTCAACTATTGCTTCTATGACTATTGCTACTGCTTAGTGATAAAGTAACGCAATTACATGGCGATTGCATTTCATACAATAAAGCGACAACCATATGGCTCCTGCCAGTTGCCGATAACTGTGTTACAAAACATGATCATCTCACACAATAAAATTTAGCATCATGTCTTGACCATATCACATCACAACACGCCCTGCAAAAACAAGTTAGACATCCTCTACTTTGTTGTTGCAAGTTTTACGTGGGTGCTACAGGCTGAGAAAGAACCATTCTTACCTACGCATCAAAAACCACAACACGGTATAGTGATTGCTTTTTGATCTTCACAAAGAAACCTATTCATTGAATCTGATTCAACTAAAGTTGGAGAAACTAACACCCACCAACCACCTATGTGTGAAGCACGTTGGTAGAACCAGTCTCGCGTAAGCGTACGAGTAATGTCGGTCTGGGCCGCTTCATCCAACAATACCGCCGAATCAAGAATCAACTAGTAACGGAAAGCAATATGTATGTACCCACGCCCACAAATCCTTTGTGTTCTACTCGTGCATATAACATCTACGCATAAACCTGGCTCGGATGCCACTGTTGGGTAACATAGTAATTTCGAAAAAATTCCTACGCACGCGCAAGATCATGGTGATGCATAGCAACGAGAGGGGAGATTATAGTCTACGTACCCTCGTAGACTGTAAGCGGAAGCGTTATGACAACACGGTTGATGTAGTCGTACGTCTTCACGATCGACCGATCCTAGTACTGAAAGTACGGCACCTCCGTGATCTGCACACGTTCAGCTCGATGACGTCCCACAAACTCACGATCCAGTAGAGTGTCGAGGGAGAGCTTCGTCAGCATGATGGCGTGATGACGGTGATGATGATGCTATCAGAACAGGGATTCGCCTAAGCACTGCTACAATATGACCGAAGTGGATTATGGTGGAGGGGGGCACCGCACACGGCTGGAAAACAATCAACTTGTGTGTTCTAGGGTGCCCCTGCCCCCGTATATAAAGGAGCAAGGGGGGAGGCTGGCCGGCCCTTGGGGCGCGCCAGGAGAGCAGGAGTCCTCCTCCTACTAGGAGTAGGACTCCCTTTTCCTACTCCTACTAGGAGGGGGAAAGGAAGGAGGAGAGGGAGAAGGAAAGGGGGCGCCACCCCCCTTCCCTTGTCCAATTCAGACTAGAGGGGGAGGGGGCGTGCGGCCTTCCCTGGCCGGCCCTCTCTCTCTCCACCAAGGCCCATGTGGCCCATTAGTTCTCCCGGGGGGTTCCGGTAACCCTTCGGTAGTCCGGTAAATCACCGGGAACACTTCTTGTGTCCGAATATAGCTGTCCAATATGTCAATCTTCATGTCTCGAACATTTCGGGACTCCTCGTCATGTCCGTGATCACACGCGGAACTCCAAATTACCTTTGGTACATCAGAACACATAAACTCATAATACCGATCGTCACCGAACGTTAAGCGTGCAGAGCCTACAGGTTCGAGAACTATGTAGACATGACCGAGACAAGTCTCCGGTCAATAACCAATAGCGGAACCTGAATGCTCATATTGGCTCCCACATATTCTACGAAGATCTTTATCGGTCAAACCGCATAACGTTATACATTGTTCCCTTTGTCATCGGTATGTTACTTGCCTGAGATTTGATCGTCGGTATCTCAATACCTAGTTCAATCTCGTTACCGGCAAGTCTCTTTACTTGTTCCGTAATGCTACATCCTGTAACTAACTCATTAGCTACATTGCTTGCAAGGCTTATAGTGATGTACATTACCGAGAGGGCCCATGTAACGCCCCGATGCGGCTATATCTCCCACGTGTCGAAGCACGACTTAGAGGCATAACCGCATCGTAAGCAATGTCGCAAGTGGGGTAATCTTCACACAACCCATGTAATGAATAAGGAAAAGAGGTACATAGTTGGCTTACACTCACCATGTCACACAAAAGCATGAATATCATTACATTCATCCCGGTACAATCAAGGTCCGACTACGGAACCAAAATAAAGAACAACCCCAAATGCAACAAAGTCCCCGATCTCCCCAACTGGGCTCCACTACTGATCAACTGGAGAATAGAACAACATAACAAACACGAACTTCATCGAGCTCCTCCTTGAGCTCGGTTGCGTCACCTGCACGGTATCATCGGCACCTGCAAGCTGGTTTTGGAAGTATCTGTGAGTCATGGGGACTCAGCAATCTCACACCCTCGCGATCAAGACTATTTAAGCTTATGGGTAGGGAAAAGGTATGTGAGGTGGAGCTGCAGCAAGCACTAGCATATATGGTGGCTAACTTACGCAAGTGAGAGTGAGAAGAGAAGGCAAAGCACAATCGAGAATCTATGATCAAGAAGTGATCCTAGACTACTTACGTTCAAGCATAACATGAGACCGTGTTCACTTCCCGGACTCCACCGGAAAGAGACCATCACGGCTACACACGTGGTTGATCCATTTTAAATAAGTTAAGATTCAGGTTTTCTACAACTGGACATTAACAAATTCCCATCTGCCCATAACCGTGGGCACGGCTTTCAAAAGTTCAAAACCCTGCAGGGGTGTCCCAACTTAGCCCATCACAAGCTCTCACGGTCAATGAAGGATATTCCATCTCCCAGGACGGCCCGATCAAACTCGGAATCCCGGTTACAAGACATCTCGACAATGGTAAAACTAAACCAGCAAAGCCACCCGATGTGCCGACAATCCTGATAGGAGCTGCACATATCTCGTTCTCAGGGCAACACCGGATGATACATCCTACGAGTAAAACCAACCCTCAAGTTTCCCCGAGGTGGCCCCGCAGTCTACTCAGTTCGGACCAACACTTAGAGAAGCACTGGCCCGGGGGGGGGGGGTTAAATAAAGATGACCCTTGAGTCTGCAGAACCCAAGGGAAGATGGTAGGTTGTTAGTGCAAATGGTAAAACCAAGGTTGGGCCTTGCTGGAGGAGTTTTATTCAAGGCGAACTGTCAAGGGGTTCCCATTATAACCCGACCGTGTAAGGAACGCAAAATCAAGGAACATAACACCGATATGACGGAAACTAGGGTGGCAAGAGTGGAACAGAACACCAGGCATAAGGCCGAGCCTTCCACCCTTTACCAAATATATAGATGCATTAATTAAATAAGATATATTGTGATATCCCAACCAACATCCATGTTCCAACATGGAACAAACTCCATCTTCACCTGCAACTAGAAACGCTATAAGAGGGCTGAGCAAAGCGGTAACATAGCCAAACAACGGTTTGCTAGGACAAGGTGGGTTAGAGGTTTGACATGGCAATATGGGAGGCATGATAATGCGAGTGGTAGGTATCATAGCATAGGAATAGCAAAAGAGCGAGCATCTAGCAAGCAAAGATAGAAGTGATTTCGAGGGTATGGTCATCTTGCCTGCAAAGTTCTCCGAGAAGACGAAAGCTTGATCCTCGTAAACGTACTCAACGGGTACCTCGAACATGAACTTGTCTCCCGGATCTACCCAAAGCAAAAACACAAGCAAAGGGAACAACCATCAACCATGGTGCAATGCGCAAGCAACATGATGCAAAACATGGCATGATATGCGAGATGTGATATGCAATGCATATGCATGCTTTGGAAAGGAAAGATTGAACCTGGCCTCAACTTGGGAATCCAAGAGTGCCACTGGAAACAGGAGTTGATTTCAGTCAAAATCAATATAAAGATCACCGGAATCGGATGCATGGTTTGCAAATGGCAAGCAAAACAATAATGGCACAAAGCTGCGATTAACAGCACGAGGCCATCTAGATGCATCAAGAACTACAAGCTACTGCACTCTAACATAGAGACAAAAGTCATGGCAGGGATCCACTCAAGATGCTTGACAAAAGATGAACACTGAGCTACGGCTAAATCGCTCAATAGCAGGTTCAAACAAGCATGGAAAAAGAGCAAAAGATAACAGGTTTCAGACTTGGTGAAATTAATAAGATGACAGGAATTTAACATCAGGAAGCAATGTTTAGAGCATGATAACAACATGCTATAGAAACATATCATGGCAAATCAAGGCATGGCATGAAGCTACTCAAAGCATACAACAAAAGTCCCTTACTGACCATAAGCCAAAAGGGATCGGAAAATACAATGGCAACCATGTGAACATAGCAATTATCGTTAACAGATTCAGACTTAGTAGAAAACTGGAACATGGCAAAACAGATATCAAGTAGGCATGTTTACGAGCTCGATGCACTCACCACAAGGCATTGCATGATAAACTAAGCATACACCCAGCAAGTAGACATGGCATAGAAGCTAAACATGGAAAGAACAACATAGCATGCATGGATCAACTACAACAAGCTCGGCAAAAATGCTTAACACGTAAACATTCTGTCAGGAACATTTCGAGAGATACTTTGCATGCTTGTGCTAGTCACCACAAAGATCACAAAAATACATGGCATACACCCCTATAAAGATGGCATGGCATACTTCAAAACATATGCAGGGCTCAAGTTCATAGGAGGCACACATTAATCATGGCAAAAATGACAAAAGACCAAATACTGATAATAATCTGAAACTAACATTGCATAGCACTCTTGCAACATCATTTAGGGCATCAAGATGAACTCAAAAGAACATGGTGCAATGGAATGAAATGAAGTACTCGTCGAGACGAACAATTTGATATGCTACACGCCCAAAACGGAGCCACGGATGCAGAGTTATGATGCAATGAAGTATGCATAAAAATATAGTAGATCTAGGGACTTAGCAGATTTCACCTCGCGGGAAACGGGACGGGGAGAACCCGGGATAGAGGGATCCGGGGCTCGGGGCGGCATTTGGTACGGGTACTGGTGGATCTGATCCATCTCTCCCAGATCCGGCGGACGCGGAGCTCCGGCGAGGACGAGAAGTCCGGCGAGGCGCGACCTTCTCCGGCGAGTGAACTCTGGCGACGCGAGGACGAGGCGGCGGGGCCGGAGGGAGGCGAGGCGACGGCCGGACGGCGGAGGAGTTGACAGACGACGGCGGGAGGAAGGCGCGGCGGTGCGACGGCGAGGCGAGGCGGCCGGCGAGCCTCGGGCGACAATGGTGGCGGGCGAGCATCGCCGAAGGGCGGTGGCCGGCGAGGAGGATCGGTGGCGATGGGGCAAGTGCCGCGGCACGAAGGGCGGCCGGCGCGGGCAGCGCATGCAGTTGGCGGCGGCAGGATGGGCCCCGCGGGCCAGATCCGGGCCCCGCGGGCCTGGCGCGGTGGGAGGAGAGAGAGGGCGGTGAGGTGGCATGCCGTTGTTGGGCGAGGCGGCGGCGAGGCTGACGTGGTGCGATGCGATTCGCGGGAGTGAGGTGGCCGCTGGACATGTCCGGCACGGTTGGACATATCCGGCGTCGCGAGGAGGAAGACGCTAGGGTTTCATCCGCGAATTTTGACGGGGTGCACATATATATATATATATGTATATATATATATAGGTAGAGGGAGCCAGGAGACTCCAAATGAGGTGCAGTTTTCGGCCACGCGATCGTGATCGAACGACCTAGATGATGGAGGAGGTTTAGGTGGTTTTTGGGCCACTTTGGAGAGGTGTTGGGCTGCAACACACACGAGGCCTTTACGGTTCCTCGGTTAACAGTTGGAGTATCAAACGAAGTCCAAATGGCATGAAACTTGACAGGCGGTCTACCGGTAGTGAACTAAGGCCGCTTGGCAAGTCTCGGTCCAATCCGAGAACTTTTAACACCCGCACACGAAAAGAGGTAGAAAGGGACACCAAAGGACATAGGAGCGCTGGAATGCAAAACGGACAACGGGGAAAATGCTCGGATGCATGAGATGAACATGTATGCAAATGCGATGCACATGATAACATGATATGAAATGCATGACACGCAAACACATGACAAGGCAACAATAGCAAATAACTGGAGGACACCTGGCACAACGGTCTCGAGGCGTTACAACACTCCACCACTACGAGAGGATCTCATCCCGAGATCTAGAATGGCACCGGAGGGAAAACATAAGAGAAAGAGAAGAGGTAAAACTAAGTTGCTTCTTTGACGAACGAGTGAGACCAAAGAACCTTGAAAGGTTGAACAACTTGGAGAAAAGAATACAACGGAGACAAACGAAGTTGAAAGCACTCCGTTAGGAAAGCGGAACAAGGAAGAACAAATTTGGGCAGCACTCCGGTTGAAAAGAGATGCAAGACTTGATAGGATGAAAAGAACTTGAGTAGAGGGCACCACACTCCGGTTAAATGGATAAGCAAAAGAAAGAAACATGATCTTGACAAAACAAGATGATGGGTCGAAGAGAGCAACATCACAAAGCCTCCGGGAGGAAGAATAGAAGATATATAATTGGAAAAAAAGAATGGAGAAGAAAATGCCAGCTTCTGCAAGAAAAGAGCTTGAAAAGGCATCCTTAGGAGAAGGGTCGAACGGAGTTGTTGGAAAACCAACAACGAAAAGAGTAAGCTTGTTGCGGGCTTATAGAAAACATCTCAAAACTATGAGGTGAAAACCTGCCACAAACGAAAACAATTGCTTGCTTGAGAGCGACGGAGAGATGAAAACATCTTTCATCGCGAGAATAGGAGTAAACTTGGATCATCGAAAAACACCATAAATAGCAACATTCCTCAGGGAAGGTTTTAGGTGAAATATAACCCAAGATAATTTCAATGAAGAAATTGATGGTTTGAAAAGATGTCTTGAGCGAAGAGAAAATGATGGATTTAGATATGTCACTCTTGAAAACTTGTGAATCATGAGACACGACGGAAAATTATCAACAATGACATAACACCACCTCAAAAGACAAGGTAGAAAGAATTGCACTTCGGAATGCAAGAAGAAGAATGCTTGAGCTCCTCTGAAAAGAATCTCAATGAACACTTTGAGAATGAATTAAATCCTTTATGAAACATCATGTAGAGCCTCCATGAAGAACTCCGGTAACGAAAGGATGATCAAACGAAAAGGAAAGAGAAGTTGAAAACACAAGGTGAATCCTTGCAACGATTTAGATGAATCTCTGTGGTGATATAATGCAGAAGACCTGGAACTCCGGAAAAGAAAGATGAACAAATGAAATCAAGAATTTTGATGAACCTCCGGAATAAGGAATTAATCACTTGGATGAAACAAGAATAAGAATTACGTTATGCGTATCCTTCACCAATTAAATTGATGACCCACATTGGATTTGGCATGCTACTTATTCTCGTAGAAAGGATTAGGCTAGATATAGCGTCAAACTTAAGACGGTCTTCAACGATCCACCGGTAGGGTTGAAAACAGCAAATAAATCGGTATGCTACCAAGAGAAAAGGAATCTTGAATGAACCACCGTAAGAATTGAAAATGAATGAAGAAAAGATAAAGAAACACCGGGAAGAATTATGAAATGAACGAAGATACTTGAGAGAATTTAGATACAAGTGAATGAAGAGATCCCGAGCTGAATAGAGAATACTTGAATGATGCACCGGTAAGATTTGGAGAATGATAGCTGAAAGCTGAAAAGAATAATTCTGAGATGATGGCCTCCGGAGAATCAAACTGAAAATACTCTAAATTACTCCGGATGGGTGAAAAGAATATCTCATAATCGAAAACAAGTATGAGAGGATGACACGAAGCTAGAGCCATGGATCCTTGAGAGAACGGATAAGATATGGAGGAAAACTCTTCTTCAGTCTTCAAATGTTGAGAATGATGACGAGAACCACCACTGAGAATTGTTGAGGCACTCCAGAATTAAAATTGAAAAGGTTGAACCAACGATGAAAAGAATTTGAAAGATCTTGGTGAAAGTCATTTGACTGATGATAATTCATTCTTACGCCAAACTTTGAAAGATTTGAGAAAAGCTCCGGTAAAATAAGAAGAGTCAGGTAAGATCCTGGAAAAAAGACCTGTGGGTTAGGGCCCACTCAAAAGAAAACACCGTTGAAATGATTGCTTAGGAAGAGATAATGCACCGGTTGATTTAAATGGCTTGAATGAGATAACAACCTCGAGATATCTTGAACGGATTAGTAATGAAAACACAAATCTTCTGAGATATCTTCAGCACTCCGGAACAATAGAATAGCAAGCGGGGAATGATTAAGGGGTGCACCGGCATAAGAAAAGCATTGGAAAAAATGAAAGGACTATGCTCAATACCAAGGCTTGAATTGAAACCACCGGAGAAGAAAAAGAATAACAAATGATGAACTTGAAGCTCCGTTAGAATCTTCACGATAAATCACCGGATCGAAACTTTAAAGAAAAAGGATGAAGAGACTTCACATCCATAAAATGGATAACGAATTAAGAAATCCGAGTCCTTGAAGGGAAAAGGGTGGGAGGGCATATGTGATGGTGTGGCTTATAAGGGATGATAGACTACTCATATCAATAAGGAATTCCTTCTTTTCCGGGAGCCCATTCAGACAGAACTCCAAAGTTAAGCGTGCTCAGCTTGGAGTAGTGTCAGGATGGGTGACCGACCGGGAAGTTACTCTCGGGTGTGCACGAGTGAGGACAAAGTGCGCAGAAAAGATTAGTATTGATCTGTGGGGCCAGTCTAGATCCCGCCAGGAGTAACTACCACCGGCGGGTGTGTCCGGGGCGTTACAAGTTGGTATCAGAGCCGACCCTCGCGGTTACACGGATGTTTGCGGATAGGTGCGCGGTCATGTTGTTCATGACGTTTGTGACCCGTCGTGGCACACGACATGGCACATGTACCAGACTGGAAACACAGACGTATGTGCCAAGAGGGAACGTTCATGTGGCCCGTCGAGGACGTCGATTCCTCTGAGTGGGGGTGTATGTGATGGCCTGGCTTATTAGGGATGATAGACTACTCATATCAATAAGGAATTCCTTCTTTTCCGGGAGCCCATTCAGACAGAACTCCAAAGTTAAGCGTGCTTAGCTTGGAGTAGTGTCAGGATGGGTGACCGACTGGGAAGTTGCTCCCGGGTGCGCACGAGTGAGGACAAAATGCGCAGAAAAGACTAGTATTGATCTGTGTGGCCAGTCTAGATCCTGCCAGGAGTAACAACAACTGGCGGGTGTGTCCGGGGCGTTACAGCCCAGAGATACCTCTCCAGCAATCGGAGTGAAAAATCCTAATATCGATCTATGCCAACTCAACGAACACCATCGGAGACACCTATAGAGCACCTTTATAATCACCCAGTTAGGTTGTGATGTTTGGTAGCACACAAAGTGTTCCTCCGGTATTCGGGAGTTGCATGATCTCATAGTCATAGGAATATGTATAGGTTATGGAGAAAGAAATAGCAACAAACAAACCATCATCGTGCTAAGCTAATGGATGGGTTAAGTCAATCACATCATTCTCTAATGATGTGATCCCATTAATCAAATGAAAACTCATGTCTATGGTTAGGAAACATAACCATCATTGATTCAACGAGCTAGTCAAGTAGATGCAAACTAGTGACACTCTGTTTGTCTATGTAATCACACATGTACTAAGTTTCTAGTTAATACAATTCTAGCATGAATAATAAACATTTATCATGATATAAGGAAATATAAATAACAACTTTATTATTGCTTCTAGGGCACATTTCCTTCATTGAGCACCATCACATTCCTCATGTGGACATGGAGTCCCTCCCGTGCTTCCAACCTACCCTGAATGTTTTTCATGAAGATGTGCTCTTGAACTTCTATGCTGACATCTGCAACTGGAATGAAGAGCTAATCCTTCAATTGTATGCCACTCTGCACCTCACTGGAAATGTAGATGACATGCACCACAAAGCTCCAGCCTTAAAATTACTTCATGCCATTCCACTCAGTCCTATTGTTGAAGGCGGAAGGCTTTTGTATGAAGAACCTTGTCGGCGTCCTAGGAACAGGGGTACCCAGACTTGCCTGCCTGTGGCCCACGACGTGGCTCTACCGGCGGCCCGGTATGACCCATCTTCATCAGCAACCACTCAAGACCCTCGCGAGGGGCCAAGCCTCGCAAGGCGGACGACACATGACCTCCTCGGAGGCAGCCTCACTAGGCTGGCTCCCGAGGAGCGGAGATATCAAGGCGGGGGGAACCTCGCGAGGTTCGCGTGACGTGAGTCGTGATGACCGAAGCCCGGCGGGCACCAGCGGGCGTAGAGTGCCAGTTTCCTATTTGGTGCTAAAGAAGCAGGCGCAAGCGAGGAGTCCCGAGGCATCAGGCAAAGGCTTCCATATCGGTGCAACAAGACCAAGACCAGTAGGACGGTAGGATGGAGGTCACTGCGGAGCCCACAGCCGCATCACCACCAGAGCCTTTGGCAGGCAAAGACCACCTTTTGTCAGGATAACTTCTACTAGTTGTCTCCCTTCAAAATTGGCCGTTGTGGGATCCCTTCCCGCCTAACATTTGGGAAGAGGACCAGGGCCTCTATAAATAGGGCTAGCCACCACCATAGTGAGGGACGAATCATGCGGACCATCCTCAGACACACCAGCTCATCGAGCTCAAGAACACCTCTCCTCAGGATGCTGTTCATCCACTGTACTAATCCATCCTCATCCCATGAGGCAATCCACCACACCACACTGGAGTAGGGTATTACACCACAACGGTGGCCCGAACTAGTATAACCACTCGTGTCTCTTGTTCCTTGGGTTCGGCGAGCTAGGCCTTGAGATCGTTGCGAGAGTAAGCTAGGAAGAGAGAGATCTTCATGTGCACCCTAGAGTTCGAACCTCAAGGGTTTGCCGGAACCCCAAATCCGACAAACCTGAACTCTCTCACCATCTGATGCAAGTGCTCATGAAGCCTTTGAAGCCAGGCCAAGCTCCGAGAACCTCATTCCTTGTGAAGGAATTGCTATATGTGCCAAGTACAATCTACCGCATTCTGACCAAAACCCTCAGTCCAAATAAAGGCCACAACTTTGAAGAAGAATAGGTTGTTTGCATCATCAAGAATCTGCTGTTTAACATCATACATGGCATTCCCATCAACTACCATGATTTCTTCATGAGGACTTTGGCTAATGCTGCTCTGTCACCTTTTGAGTTGAAGCCTTATGCTCCCTGGATCATGAAGTTCATCAGATCAAAGTCTTCAATTCATTACAAGGAAGATTGTTAGAATCATCTCAGTGATTAGCCTCCTGTCGAAGTCCTCAAAAGGACTATTTCCTCAGCTGATGAGAAATGCAAAGCTATTGTTATTGATGAAGGCACTCGTCCATTGGATGGTCAATTTCGCAATTGCATCTTATTTCACCAATGATGACTCTGCAACCGAAGACTCTACCACAAAAGCTTCAAAGCCTATTCCTCAAGCCACTGCTCCACGAGTGATGACTAATCGTGAGCTTCTCCTAAGTCTTCATCAGAAGGTCGATTGCAATCACACGTGAGTCAAGCATCAGTTTGGCTCAATTCTTCAGAACATGGCCGTCACTCAAAACACTGTAAAGAAGAATCACTACTATGTGCATGAAATCTTCAATCACACTTGGGCCATATTGTCTCAAGTCTACAGTGATGAAGACCTCAAGCAGATGGGATTTCAACATGACTTTGACTGGTCTCAGCGTCCTTCGAAGAAATTCAAGAAGGTCAAAGTTCCTCAGATGGTTACAAGTTCATATTCTTCATCGCGCGAGATGGATGGAGCTAAAGATTTGAACGACACTGTGGCAGGCCCTACTTCAACAGACGACCCCAACAAAGTTGGCGCTCCTCCATCGACATCATGATGATATTCTTCAGGGGCCTTAGTCCTCATTTTTCGTCCCTTTTGGTCATTCGATGACAAAGGGGGAGAAATTTGAGTTAGTCTTCAAGCGGTTCTCTTATATATGGTCATTTTTTCGTTAATTTATAACTCTTTCTCTTTTGAGGTGTTTGCTCTAATGAGTTGTAAACTTAAGTCCAATGGAGGTCTGGCACTTTTTGAACTGCTTTCTACATGCTTATTTTCTTAAGTACCTTAATGCACGCATGATGAATTTCGTCAGACACCATATGTCATCATGCATTTCAAATTCTTCATATCATATGTTACATGCGTGTATGAATTACAACATATAGGGGGAGATCTCCATGATATTACTGTACAATGTGCATTTGCAATCCTAAGAAAATTCCTCAAATATGCCCATCTTCAGGGGGAGTTCTTCTATATCATGCAATCAAATTCCTCAATATCACTTTTTACACTTCATATGTTTAACCCCGTTGAAAACTTAACATATTTGTCATCAATCACCAAAAAGGGGGAGATTGTAAGTGTGCCCCTTAGTGATTTTGGTGTATTGAGGACTTATAGGTTAAGGGGCTAATGTGTTTGTGAGTGTACACAGGTTCTATAAGTCTATGAGGAGTTTGATATTTACGAAGAAAGTCGACCCCTAAAAATGAATGTCTTGAGTTGAAGACTTTGGTTTTCTTGAAGACTTTGAAAATGAGGAAATTGGTGTGACCTTGAAGACTTTGATATTGTTGTGAGGATTATGAAGCGTGAAGACTTTTGTTTTCGTAGTGTCATTTTCTCTTTCTTGATTCATAGGAAACATCGTACTGTTAAAGGGGGTCGAGGTAAAACTAAGGAAACACTTTCCAAGTGATGTTCATCTCAAATCCTACACCTACCCAATCCTTCAAGTGAAGCCTTTGGAAATATCATACAGTTCAGTCAATTTCTTTAGTGATAGAGACGAAGATCTTCTGGTCTCTGAGGAATTTGTTCTGATTGAGGAGTTAGGAATTCGCCAATGCGGATTGTCTACAAGTGAGGAACATGATAGCCCTGGGGAATTTGAGAGCTCAAATTTCCGACCGTTACCGTACTATCGCCAGCTGTCCCAAAATATTGTATCCACCTAACGGTCATATCAATGAAGGGCATTTATGTCTTATCATGTTGGGCTGCTCCTAGGCTATAAATAGCCTCCCCTGCCGGTGTCAAAACTGGCAGATCTCGGGTTGGGGGTCCCGAATTGTGCGCCTGAGAATCAATGGTAACAAGGGATGATGGGGACACAATGTTTACCCAGGTTCGGGCCCTCTTAAAGGAGGTAAAACCCTACGTCCCGCTTGATTGTATTCAATGAGTATAGGGGTCACAAGAGTTGATCTACCTCGAGATCGTAATGGCTAAACCCTAGCTGTATAGCCTATATATGAGAATTCTGATGGTCTCTAGGGACTAACCCCTCCGGTTTATATACACACCGGAGAGGCCAAGGGTTGTACAGAGTCGGTTTGTAAGGGAAGGAAATAACATATCCGGAAACCAAACATGCCTTCCACGCATATAGGAGTCCTACCCGGACACGGGGGAAAATCTTCTGCTTTTATATTCACGACGGATTAGTTTGACCCATATCAAATAGTCCAGACACCCAAGGACCCCCTAATCCAGGACTCCCTCAGTAGCCCCTGAACCAATCTTCGATGACGATGTGTTCGCCACACAGATTGTCTTTGGCATTGCAAGGCGGGTTCCTTCTCTTAAACATTTTAGGATAATTCCCTGCACAAAGCAACTGTATTCGGCTCTGTATAATTAATGCAACCCTTAGCCACAAAGGCAAGATACCAAAATAAAACAGTGTCCTCTACTGAAAACTTTTTCGGCGAAGCGTCACATTTGGCTCTTTAACATTCGAACCGTTTTCACGCCTGCCATTTCGCGTTTCGAGGCATAGCCTCCACTGGCCCATCTTGTCAAAACAGATATCGTGCCCTCCCATTGCGGGATTCTCATCAATACGGTTTTGGGTAATCCAACAGTGCCATTCGCACGATCTCTTTGGGAACAGGCAAGTTTTACGGCTTGAGGGGGGGGGGCGTTTGGTATTTCACCGCCTATAAGAGGGTAAAAAATCCCTTCTCTTTTTCCCACGCCTTCTTCTAGCTCCTATCTTCCCACCTGTGAGCTCCAGCGCCCGAAACTTCGATCTTTCCCACCGCCAGCAACCTCCCCAGCCATGGCTGGATCCTGTTCCAAGGGCAAGTGGGAGACCTCTTCCGTCACCGATAAGGACATCAAGGAGCTCCGAAGAGCGGGCTATCTGTCTGTGGATATCGTGCACAGGCTCCCTGACAAAGATTAGGTCATCCCCACTCCGGATCCCAATAAGAGGATCGTATTCATTCCTCATTTCATCCGAGGGTTAGGGTTTCCCCTCCATCCCTTCGTCTGAGGCCTTATTGTAAGTGCATCTAGTGCCCCTTAGTGATTTTGGTGTATTGAAGACTTATAGGTTAAGGGACTAATGAGTTTGTGAGTGTACATAGGTCCATAAGTCTATGAGGAATTTGATATTTATAGAGAAAGTCGACCTCTAAAAATGAATGTCTTCAACTGAAGACTTTGGCTTTCTGAAGACTTTGAAAGTGAAGAAATTTGTGTGATCCTGAAGACTTGATATTCACGCGAGGAATATCAAGGTCGAAGACTTCTGTTTTCATAGTTTCATTTTTCTCTTTCTTGAGTGATAGGAACCACGTACTGTTAAAGGGGGTCAAGATAAAACTAACGAAAAGTTTCCAATTGATGCTCATCTCAAAATCCCACACCTAACAATCCTTTCGAGTGAAGCCATTGGAAATCTCATACAGTTCAGTCAATTTCTTTAGTGACAAAGACGAAGATCTTCTGGTCTCTGAGGATTTTGTTCTGACTAAGGAGTTAGGAATTCGCCAGTGCGGATTGCCTACAAATGAGGAACACGATAACCCTGAGGAATTTGAACCTCAAATTTCCGACCGTTGTTGTGCTATGCGCCAGCTGTCCCAAAATATCTTACCCACCTAAAGGTCATATTGTTGAAGGGCATTTATGTCTTATCATGTCGGGCTGCTCCCTAGGCTATAAATAGCCGCCCCTACAACCACTAGCTAGTCGACTGCTGTGCGAGAAACTAACACTTGTCATTGAGAGCATGCCATCCTCCGAGGACTTTGAGCGAAAATCATCAAGTGAGGAAAAACCCAAAACCCCAAACCAAACAGCTACAAACCCAAACTGATTGAGCATCACTGAAGAGATTATTCCTGTGTGGAACCGACACTTGTTACCTTTAAGGACTATGCATCTTCCAGACGGTTAGGCGTCATGGTCTAGAGCATCCAAGAGGAAATTGTGGATCGCCGAGTGACCAAGTTTGTGAAGGTTTCGAAGTCACCTGAAGACTTACCACGAGTCATTGGGAGAGGTCTGTGTGACCTTAGCTCAAGGAGAATACGGTGAGGACAGTGTGTCCGGGACTATGTGTCCTCAGGTTTAAATGCATAGGCCCTCCAACCAGATGTACGACTGTCACAATAGTTGGAAATGCTCTACCAAATTATTGTCTTCACCGAGCTAACTAGTTCTATTTCCTCAACTCTTCCTTTTCTTCATTTCTGTGTAGAAGTACTTGATCGTTACCATTTGAAGACTTTGACTGTAGGCCTTCTCAATTTCCTCAATCCTTTTCTTCAGTCAGTTTGTCTTCATTTCGCCATGTTTACTATGCTACTGCTTTGTTATGCTTACTTCTGAGTACTTATTCCGCTGCTAGTTGTTCGTGACTTAGAAATTTCCTCAGTTTGAAATTCCTTAGTGAAGTATTTGTAAAAATCTCCTATTCACCCCCCTCTAGTCGATATAACGTACTTTCACTCATGTTCTATTATGGGCTAGATTTCCATGATCTAGCCCCAAATTCCTTCCTCCACATATCGGCATTCATCGTCGTGTGTGAGGCTCTACTCCGCATCCCCCCACTTCAGCCTATGGCTCAAGGTCTTCAATCTGAAGCAGAAGGCGGTCGATGGATGATACGTCCATTTTGCATCATATTTATTGCATTATGGGCTTCTATTACACATTATGTCACAATACTTACGCATATTCTCTCTTATTTTACAAGGTTTGCACGAAGAGGGAGAATGCCGGCAGCTGGAATTCTGGGCTAGAAAAGGAGCAAATATTAGAGACCTATTCTGCACAACTCCAAAAGTCCTGAAACTCCAGGGGAGTCATTTTTTGAATATATAAAAATATTGGGCGAAGGAGGCTCCAGAGGGGGGGCACCCACCATCCACGAGGGTGCGGGGCCCGCCCTACCCCCTGGGCGCGCCCCCTGCCTCGTGGGCCCCCTGGCAGGCCTCCGGTTCCCATCTTTGGCTATATGGAGTCTTTCGCCTTGGAAAAAATCATAAGCAAGCTCTTGGGACAAAACACCGCCACCACGAGGCGAAACCTTGGCGGAACCAATCTAGGGCTCCGGCGGAGCTGTTCTGCTGGGTAACATCCCTCCGGGAGGGGGAAATCATCACCATCATCATCACCATCGATCCTCTCATCGGGAGGGGGTCAATCTCCATCGACATCTTCACCAGCACCATCTCATCTCAAACCATAGTTCATCTCTTGTATCCAATATTTGTCCCAAAACCTCAGATTGGTACTTGTGGGTTGTTAGTAGTGTTGATTACTCCTTGTAGTTGATGCTAGTTGGTTTATTTGGTGGAAGATCATATGTTCAGATCATTTATGCATATTAATACCCCTCTGATTATGAACATGAATATGATTTGTGAGTAGTTACATTTGTTCCTAAGGACATGGGACACGTCTTGTTATAAGTAGTCATGTGAATTGGGCATTCGTTCGATATTTTGATGAGATGTATGTTGTCTTTCCTCTAGTGGTGTCATGTGAACGTCGACTACATGACACTTCACCATTATTTGGGCCTAGGGGAAGGCATTGAGAAGTAATAAGTAGATGATGGGTTGCTAGAGTGACAGAAGCTTAAACCCTAGTTTGTGCATTACTTCGTAAGGGGCTGGTTTGGATCCATATGTTTCATGCTATGGTTAGGTTTACCTTAATACTTCTTTTGTTGTTGTGGATGCTTGGAAGAGGGGTTAATCATAAGTGGGATTCTTGTCGAAGGAAGGGAAGTACCCAAGCACCGGTCCACCCACATATCAGATCATCAAAGTACCGAACGCGAACCATATGAGCGTGATGAAAACTAGCTTGACGATAATTCCCATGTGTCCTCGGGAGCGCTTTCCTTTATATAAGAGTTTGTCCAGGCTTGCCCTTTGCTACAAAAAGGATTGGGCCACCTTGCTGCACCTTGTTTACTTTTGTTACTTGTTACCCGTTACAAATTACCTTATCAGAAAACTATCCGTTACCGATAATTTCAGTGCTTGCACAGAATACCTTACTGAAAACTGCTTATCATTTGCTTCTGCTCCTCGTTGGGTTTGACACTATTACTTATCGAAAGGACTATGATAGATCCCCTATACTTGTGGGTCATCAATGGACAACACACAGACTGCGGCGGGGCTATGGTGAGTAGGCTTCCCAACGCCTTCTGGCCCAAGGGGGCTTATGTCGAGACAGTCAAGGTGTGGCAGCAGGAGTGGTTCTACATCACCAAACCCCGTGACGCCAAGTGAGCGGCCACGCCTGGCTTCAGATGTGGACCCCCCACGAGACTCACCTCATGGACCGCCAAGGACCTTGATTGGGGGTCCCAATCGAAGGTGATGCTGCTGCAGAAGCGCATCTCCAACGTGTTGGGCAAAAACACTAGTCTCACAAACGTGATCCAGGTGATGCTCTTTCGTCGTGTCCTTCCCTGCCAACTCCGAGCCACCCCCATGTGGGTGTTCAATCCATAAGAACCACAAACCTTGAAGCGCTTCTACAGAACCACGCACAAAGACATATGGAAGCAGCTTTTCAAGGCCCAAAAGAGTTGGCCGATGAAGACCGAGGACATCGGGCTCGACAGCGAGAACCCGGCCTCAGCGGTAAGCATAACTCTTTCGAAGACTTATTTGGCTAACACTTCAGATGTGATGAGGATCATATTATTCGTTTTCCGTACATGGATGGACGAGGAAGGTAGAGCGGATCAACTCTCCGGCTCCGCTATCGGAGAACCCGACCACCTCCTAGCTAACGGAGATGCTGGTCCCGGTGCCATACCAGGCACCGGAGAAGAAGGCCCAGAAGAAAAAGGGCAAGGAGGCCAAGGGCGGCCCCTGGCACAAGGGCCATTCGGACACAGTGTATGAGAGACCAAAGCCCTCTCCTCCCACAAGGGAGACGAGGAAGAAGAAGAGGAGGAGGAGGTCGAAAGCGACTCCCCTTGTAAAGGGAGGAAGAAGAAGAGGGCAGCTTCTGAAGACCCGAAGGGGGAGGTGCCCAAGGTGGGGCGGGAAGGTGATCCAGGGACGATTCCAGGGGGACGAGGGGGGGCGAGACCCCCCCCTAACAATCAGGTTTTCTGTGTAGCGATTACCCATGTACGTGCTGAAACCGTATGAATGTGTAGCGTCGCCCCCCTATATAGGCCGTCGGCTGTTGTTAAAGGCTTATGGGCCCAGTTGCATAAATAGAAAAATTAGCCAGCTATATGGGCCTCGTCGAGTCATTTATCCCTTGCTGATCGTTATGCAGCCACGCCAGGTACTACAAAGTCACAACAGCGTTTCCCTATATTTAGTCACAGCCGCCAAACAGATTGATCCATCTCCGATCTTCCGCCCGCCCGCCCGCGTTGAGCTCTTACTCGGCACTTGCGGACGGCGAGTTGCGACGTACACATGCCACCGGCCGGCTGGCCGGCCTAGAGTAGTCGCAGCGGATTTCATCAAGCATCCAGTCTCAAGAGGTGCATATACGGTTACTGTTAGTCTAGATTCCCTACTTCTTCTCTTAATCTTTAATTTGTTTGATTGATTGAATGTGTGGCTTCAAAACTGTTGAACTAGAAACTGCAATTATAAGAAATCAATGATCAAATATTCAATTGTCTAATTATATGCTTACGTAGACATCAATATGAATAGATTAATCGAGAATAATCCAATTGGAACTAGTAGCCATATTTACTTCTGAAAAAATTGTTGAAACCTCAAATGGCGAGGTTGTATGAGAGCTCTTTACCCTTCCTTCTCTCTTTAATATAAAGTACTACACACAAAGGTTGTACAATCAAATTCAAATTTGAGAGAAAAAAGGTTGTACAATCAAATTCAAGTTAATAAATATGTAATTTTATTCATATTGCATAGAAGTGATCGTAATTTGCATACCAGTTATATTTACTATGCTATGCAATTATGTGTTAGACGATCTGAAACGATGCCAATAGAATCTTGTTCAAGCCCCTGCCCCCCTATGGTTATTTGCTGGCTCCATCCATGAGGTGATCCTCCAACACAGTTCGGACTCAGATGCCGAACTGTTCCCCAAAAACCCTCCCACGCTGAAGCCCCTGGCCCAATCGTAAGTATTCAGATACTAACTGTCTATCTTCAGTTCTCCCCTTCTATTATATTAGGCATTTTGCTGTGTGCCTTTCAGCCCTCCATGCGAGCTTTCGAACACTCCATTATCAGAGGGGAACTCCCTGCCGTCCGAGAGACGCTGCCACAAGCCCCCTCGCCTAACACCATGGATGACCCCGAGGTGTTATCCTGAAGGACCTCTCCTGGTTGCGGAGGGGTGGACGAGGCTGTCGAGAAAGCGCCTGTGGTTAATACCTCGGTCGCCGAAGACATAGGGGAAGTATCCCCTACGACAACCGACGATCGGGACCCCCAACAATCCGGGCCCCAGCCAGACACCATTCCGGAGAACAATGCAGCTCCGAGATCAGGTGAGCAGCCCCCTTCAAAAGAGGGGGGAGGAGCATCAGCTCCATCGGTGACCTCCGCTAATCCGGAGGCACCGAATGCTCTAACAGAAGCACTGCGACATGCTTCCATCAAGGAGGAGCACCACACCTTGATGGGTGCGATGGTGGAAAAGGTTCAGTCTCCGAAAAGAGGACTGAACGAAGCCTTCACCAACCTACTGATAGGCTTTGATGTATGCGACATAATGTCTTAAACATTTTTGTTTCATATAGAGGAATATACCTGTATACAGATAGTAGCCCGTGAGGCTCTGTCCAGTTTGAAAGAAACCTGTGGAGGATCCGCATAGTATTCGGTATATTTAACATACTACTCTGTTGTTGCAACAGGCTTCCCTGTTGGCAGCGACCGCCCAAGCCGCCGAAGTGTCCGAACTCAATCGGAAGCTTCGGGTGGCCGATGAAGAAATCGACCGCATTAACATGCAGTTCGACGAGATGCAAGGTAAATGTTTTTTTAAGATTACTTGCATGTCAAAAATGATATATATGTTCAAAGGTTAACTCGTTTAATGCTTTGATTATGAGCATAGTTGGTTGATACGTATCCAACGTATCTATAATTTTTTATTGTTCCATGCTATTGTATTATCTGTTTTGGACGTTTTATATGCATTAATATGCTATTTGATATGATTTTTGGGACTAACCTATTAACCTAGGGCCCAGTGCTAGTTTATGGTTTTTCCTTGTTTTAGAGCTTCGTAGAAAAGGAATACCAAACGGAATAAAACTTTCACGATGATTTTTATTGGACCAGAAGACACCCAGGAGACTTGGAGTGCATGTCAGAAGAGCCACGAGGCGGCCACAAGGGTGGAGGGCCCGACCAGGGGGGTTGGGTGCGCCCCCCGCCCTTTGTGGGCCCCTCGGTGACCCCCTGGCCTAGACCTTCCTCCTATATATTCTCATATACCCCGAAAACTTCTAGGGGAGCCACGAAACCACTTTTCCACCGCCACAACCCTACGTACCCGTGAGATCCCATCTATGGATTCTTCTCTCTCTTTGATTCTCAATACCATGTTCTCCTCAATGTTCTAGGAGATTGTCGGCGTTCTGGGAACGGGGGTCCCCAGACTTGCCTGCCTGTGGCCCGCGCTGTGGCTGAACCAGCAGGCCGTACGACCCATCTGCATCAACAAGGCATCCAAGACCCTCGCAAGGGTCCAAGCCTCACGAGGGGGACGATGCAAGACCTCCTTTGGAGTAGCCTAGCCAAGGAGGCTCATGAGGAGCGGAGATATCAAGGCAGGGCAAACCTCATGAGGCCCTCGTGACGTGAGCCATGACGCACGACACTAGGAGGGCGCCAGCGCGCACAACGTCCTTATTTCCTCTTTGGTGCTAAGGAGGACAGCACAGACAAAGAGTACCGAGGCATGAGGAAAAGGTTGCTATATTGGTGCAACGAGACCAAGACCAGGAGGACGGCAACACAGGGTTCATCATGTTGCCCAAGACGGCGTCACCGCCAGAGCCTTTCGCATGCGAAGACCGCTTTTGTCAGGTTAACTTGTACTAGCCGTCCCCCTTCAAATTTGCCCGTCGTTGTTGGCTCCCTTCCCACTCGATATTTGGGAAGAGGACCATGGCCTATATAAGTAGAGCTAGCCTCCATAGTAGGGGCATCTCATTTTAGCTTGATCCAACCTGATCGAGAGCCTACTCACAAGAACACCTTAACCTCAGGAGGCGGTTCTTCCCTTGTACTGTTCATCATCAGCCCCAGAGGCAATCCACCACCACCACACTGGAGTAGGGTATTACACCACAACGGTGGTCCGAACCAGTATATACCTTGTGTCTTTCTGTGTTGCGAGTTCGTCGAGTTCGTCGGCGAGATCTTAGCGAGCTAGGGCGTAGATCGGTAAGAAGGAAAGACTTCGCGCCCACCCCAGTGTTCGAACCTTAAGGGTTTGCCAGAACCCCACATCCGACATTTGGCGCGCCAGGTAGGGGTGCGTCGGGGTTCCTCTCCACCAACCTGCGCCCCGTACCGCCGCACTACGCTTCCATGGCAGGTGCCCCGCCACCCACCTCTGCGGCCAATACCAGAAGCAGGGAGTCTGGGTACCGAGCCCTGGCCCCCGCCCTGCGGCGAGTGCAGTGGCCGGCCAAGTTCAAGCCGGAGATGCCGCCGCGTTACGATGGCACGGCAGACTCGGTGCCGTACCTGCTAGCGTACGAGGAGGCCGTCCTTGAAGCCAGAGGCGACGACAAGATCATGGCGAACTGGTTCCCCATTACCCTCGCCGGCGAGCCGCACGCCTGGCTGCTCAACCTCCCGGGATCCAGGGTGGCATCCTGGGGGGAACTCCGCAACCTCTTCACCATGCGCTACGCGGCGCCGGCGCACCATGCAGTTGCGGCACTGCTGGGTGGCTCCCAAGCACCGCCTTCAGATCGCGACATCAAGCCTTTCTTCCGTCAGATTGGGGCAGCCTCCAAGTGACTAGGGGCTCTGCCGGGTTGGGCTTCGCCGGAGGCCGACCTCACCTTCGGCTCGGAAGACCACCCCAACTCCACCACTGGCTCCGGGATGCTCCCGATGCTCTGCACACCCACCATCTACAACGTGGCCGTTACCAAGACCCTCATCGACGGCAGCGCCGGACTCAACTTGCTCTCCGTAGAAGCCTTCAGCCTTCTTCATGTGCCGCTCGAACGGCTCGGCCTCAGCAAGCCCTTCACAGGAGTAGGTGGTGGAGCTGCCCACTCCCTGGGGCAGATCTGCCTCCCTGTCACCTTTGGCACGCGAGACAACTATCGCACCGAGCTGGTGGACTTTGACATCGCCCGCATCGGTCTCCCGTACAATGCCATCCTCGGGTACCTGGCTCTCGCTTAGTTCACGATGGCGACTCACCCAGCCTACAACCTCATGAAGATGCTAGGGAGCAAGGGCATCCTCACCATCAAGGGGGACACTGAGGAGGCCGTGGCGGCACTCAGGCTCGCCTTCAAGACCGCGGTAGTAGCACAGCCAGCTGGTGCCGGTACGCCCGAGGCCAAGGAGACCGCGCCCACCAAGAAGAAGCACCTGTTCACTCAAGACAAGGCAGAGACCAAGCAGGTGCCGGTCAACGAGGATGGGTCTTCAAGAGCCACCTTCACCATAGGAACCGACCTTGACCCGGGAAAAGAAGAAGCTTTGGTGAGGTTTTTGCGCCCGAACAAGGAGATATTCGCGTGGGAGCCCAATCGGCTAGTAGGGGTCCCGAGAGAGGTGATCCAGCATCATCTAAGGGTGTGCCCCAACGTACGCCCCGTGAAGCAGCGAGCAAGACAGCAGTCCACTGAGAAGTAGGCCTTCATCGTCCAAGAGACATGCAAGCTGGAGGCGGCAGGTACCATCCGAGAAGTTTGATACCCTGAATGGCTGGCGAACCCTGTCGTAGTACCGAACAAAGGTGGGACGGAAAGGATGTGCGTCGACTTCACCAACCTTAACAAAGCGTGCCCCCAGGATCCATTCCCGCTTCCGCGCATCGATCAAATCATTGACTCCACCACCGAGTGCGACTTGCTATGTTTCCTGGATGGATTCTCAGGATACCACCAAATCAAGATGGCGGTGGAGGATGTGGAGAAGGCAGCCTTCCTGACACCATGCGGGGTGTACTGCTACGCATGCATGCCCTTCGGGCTGCGCAACGCAGGCGCAACCTTTCAATGGTTGATGCAAATCGCCTTGGGGCGGCAGCTCGGCAGAAACACAGAGGCCTACGTTGATGACATAGTGGTCAAATCTCGCGAGGCAAGGACATTGATTCAAGACTTGGAGGAGACCTTCGAGAGCTTGCGCCAAGTGAACTTGAGGCTTAACCCAGAGAAGTGTTGGGGAACGTAGTTGAGGGAGTCCTGGATTAGGGGGTCTTCGGACAGCCGGACTATATCCTTTGGCCGGACTGTTGGACTATGAAGATACAAGATTGAAGACTTCGTCTCGTGTCCGGATGGGACTCTACTTGGCGTGGAAGGCAAGCTAGGCAATACGAATGTGGATATATCCTCCTTTGTAACCGACCTTGTGTAACCCTAGCCCCCTCTGGTATCTATATAAACCGGAGGGTTTTAGTCTGTAGGACAACATACAATCATACCATAGGCTAGCTTCTAGGGTTTAGCCTCTTCGATCTCGTGGTAGATCAACTCTTGTACTACTTATATCATCAAGAATAAATCAAGCAGGACATAGGGTTTTACCTCCATCAAGAGGGCCCGAACTTGGGTAAAACATTGTGTCCCCTTCCTCCTGTTACCATCCTCCTTAGATGCATAGTTCGGGACCCCCTACCCGAGATCCGCCGGTTTTGACACCGACATTGGTGCTTTCATTGAGAGTTCCTCTGTGTCATCGCCATTAGGTTTGATGGCTCCTTCAATCATCGGTAGCGATGCCGTCCAGGGTGAGACTTTTCTCCCCGGACAAATTTTTGTATTTGGTGGCTTCGCACTGCGGGCCAACTCACTTGGCCATCTGGAGCAGATCGAAAGTTATGCCCCTGGCCATCAGTTCAGGTTTGGAAGCTTAAACTACACGGCCAATATCCGTGGAGACTTGATCTTCGACGTATTCGAGCCCCTGCCGAGTGCGCCACACGGACTTGATGAGCATGATTTAGCTATACCATCGGACAGTTTTCAGGAGATTGCACCGGCAACTACTCCGACCCTCAATTCGGAGCTAATCGCGCCATCCATTGACGGGTGGATAGACCCCGCCATGGAGGCCGAACTCTCAGCGGCGATCGAGCCGAGGATCGACCTTACCCTTCACGGGAGCCGTGATGCCGAACTACTGGATTCTTCCCCGGCCACGTACTCCGAACCGCCTGCGCCCGTGCCTATTGAATCCGACTGGGCGCCGATAATGGAGTTTACCTCCGCGGATATCTTTCAGCACTCGCCCTTCAACAACATAATGAACTCATTAAGGTCTCTCTCCTTGTCAGGAGAGTCCTGGCCGAACTACGTCCGGCAGGATTGGGATGCGGATGATGAAGAAATTCGCCACCCACCCACCACCCACTTAGTAGCCACTGTCGATGATTTAACCGACATGCTCGACTTCGACTCCGAAGACATCGATGACATGGACGGCGATGCAGGAGGCAAACAAGAACCACTGCCCATAGGGCACTGGACAGCCGCCTCATCATATGACATATATATGGTGGACACACCCAAAGAAGGCAATGGCAACGGGACAATGAACGATGACCCTTCCAAGAAGCAACCGAAGCGCCGACGTCAGCGGCGCCGCTCTAAGTCCCTCCAAGGCAAAAGTTGTGATACCGGCACCGGAGATAAAAGCACTCCGAACAGTGCCGAAGACAACAACAATCCCCTCCAGCAAGATTTAGAGTAGGAGGATGGAGAAGCCAGCCCTCCCGAGAGAGTGGCAGATGGAGAGGCGGAGGATGATAATTACATGCCTCCCTCTGAAGACGAGGCAAGCCTCGACGATGACAAATTCGTCGTGCCTGAGGATCACGTCGAATAAGAGCACTTCAAGCGCCGACTTATAGCCACGGCAAATAGCCTTAAGAAAAAGCAGCAGGAGCTTCAAGCTGATCAAGATTTGCTAGCTGACAGATGGACTGAAGTCCTTGCGGCCGAGGAATATAAACTCGAACGCCCCTCCAAGAGTTACCCAAAGTGCAGGTTGCTACCCCGACTGGAGGAGGAAGCACCAAAACCTACATCTCCAGCGTATGATGCGGCTGATCGGCCACCTCGTGGCCGCGACAGAGAGGCACTTCAGCCAAAAGCTCAGCCCGCACCCCGACGCCACTCAAATAAAAATGTTAGGGCATGGGGAAATATGCCAGACCTGCGACACATATTGGAGGACAAAGAAAAACACGCAAGATCGATCTATGGATCAAGAGGGCGTGCCACTATGCGATACGATAACCGTCATGCCGGATACAGTAAAAGTAAATCCGGCCGGGCCGAACACTGTGAACAAGACTCATTTGAGCTGCATTGCGATATAGCCCAGTACAGAGGCGCCGCACACCCCCTATGCTTCACAGACGAAGTAATGGATCACCAGAACCCAGAGGGTTTCAAACATGTAAATATTGAATCATACGACGACACAACAGATCCCGCGGTATGGATCGAGGACTTCCTCCTGCACATCCACATGGCCCGCGGCGACGATCTACACGCCATCAAATACCTCCTACTCAAACTCAAAGGACCAGCTCGACATTGGCTCAACAGCCTGCCAGCAGAATCCATTGGCTGTTGGGAAGATCTGGAAGCCGCATTCCTCGACAACTTCCAGGGCACTTATGTGCGACCACCAGAAGCCGATGACTTGAGTCACATAATTCAGCAGCCAGAGGAATCGTCCAAGCAATTCTGGACACGGTTCCTAACAAAGAAAAATCAAATCTTCGATTGTCCGGATGCAGAGGCCCTAGCAGCTTTTAAGCACAACATCCGCGCCAAGTGGCTCGCCCGGTACCTTGGCCAGGAAAAGCTGAAATCTATGGCAGCCCTCACGACACTCATGACCTGCTTTTGTGCGGGGGAGGACAGCTGGCTGGCTCGCAGCAATAACATATCAAAGAACCATGCTACTTCGGATACCAAGGATGGCAAGGGCAGGTCACGTCGCAACAAACATAAGTGCCGCATCAACAACGACAATACGGAGGATACGACAGTCAATGCCGGATTCAAAGGCTCTAAACCCGGTCAGCGGAAAAAGCCATTCAAAAGAAGCACTCCAGGCCCGTCCAGTTTGGACCGTATACTCAATCGCTCATGTCAAATACACGGCACCCCCGACAAGCCAGCCAACCACACCAACAGGGATTGTTGGGTGTTCAAGTTAAATGCCGAAAACAAAGATAAGGGGTCACATAGCGATGATGAGGATGAGCCCCGGCAGCCGAACACCGGAGGACAAAAGAGGTTCCCCCCACAAGTGCGGACGGTGAACATGATGACGCAACCCACATCCCCAGGAGGGAGCGGAAGCGTGCGCTCAGGGACGTATATGCGTTGGAGCCAGTCGCCCCAAAGTTCAACCCATGGTCCTCCTGCCTGATCACCTTCGATCGTAGGGACCACCCCACTAGCATCCGTCATGGCAGATTCGCCGCACTGGTCCTAGACCCAATCATTGATGGATTTCACCTCACTCGAGTCCTTATGGATGGCGGCAGCAGCCTGAACCTGCTTTATCAGGACAAAGTGCACAAAATGGGCATAGACCCCTCAAGGATCAAACCCAAAAAAAACGACCTTCAAAGGCGTCATACAAGGTGTAGAGGCCCATTGCACAGGCTCAGTCACACTGGAAGTGGTCTTCGGATCCCCGGATAACTTTCGAAGCGAGGAGTTAATCTTCGATACAGTCCCATTCCGCAGTGGCTATCATGCACTGCTCGGGCGAACCGCATTTCAAGATTCAATGCGGTACCACACTATGCATATCTCAAGCTCAAGATGCCAGGACCTCGGGGGGTCATCACAGTCAATGGAAACACAGAGTGCTCTCTCCGCACGGAGGAGCACACTGGGGCCCTCGTAGCAGAAGCGCAAAGCAGCCTCTTAAGGCAATCTACCAGTTCGGCGATTCAAGACCCGGACACCTTCAAGCGCGCCCAGAGTAATCGGCAACAAGACCGCCTGGCACGTTCCGAGCTCACATAGCAATGCGGCCCCCACCCCAGTCCCAGCCAAATGGCTAAATCCGTGCCCCGCGTACATAATTACGCATTGAAAATACCATGGGCACAGGTGGGGAGGGGGCACGACTACGGCACGCCCGAAGATGTGGCTCAACCGCACTAGGGGCTTCCCGCCTTATTATTTTTTTCTCTCTTTCAGGACTTTACTCTCTGGAAACACCGTCCGGCAGTATGTTTGCCGGACACACGATACAACAACCAAGGAGGCAGAAAGCTACGTCACACCATGGAACTCCAAGGTGGATTACGATAACGAGTGAAATACTTGCTTTAATACCATTCCTCAGCTTGCCCTTGGAGGGGACATGTCAAATAGTCCTACTTTTTGCCTATCGCACTACTTGTATCATTCTGCTTTAACGCACCTTTTTGAATAAACAATGCATAGCACTAAGACTATTATTGCATTCTTCTTTATATATATATATATATATATTCAGTCATGGCATCCAGCACCCGTACACTCTGGTACAGCCAATACGCTAGGGGCTTAAAACATACCCCATAATACGGCGTGAGAAGTCCGAACACTTTCGACAGTGCAGCACCCCGAACTTATAGCATTATATGCATTAGCTCCGAATCATGTCTTGGGTCAATAGTTGGGTTTGCCCGGCTCCCATGTTTTGGTACCTTACATTCCGCTATATCGGCTAAGGTAGCACTGGGAGAACTACTACGATTGTGCTCCGGTTCTACTGGGCTAAGCACCTCAGTAGAGAAAGCTAAAACTGACTGTCATGATAAGGCGAGAGACTGGTCGCTGTTCGAGAGGTTTCGAGTCCCTAAAGACTTATGCCGCTTAGAGCGAGGAGTCGGCTCTGTCCGGCTTAAGGCATGTATAGCGCCCCGAATTCGGCCTTCCGAATACTAGGGGCTTTGCCGAAATTTGAAATTATAGAATTCTATGGCTAAGTGAGAGTGATAAAGCTTTATAGTCCGATTGCCTCATTCGTTGTGCTGAGCACCTCCCTCGAAGGACCCAAAAATGGGAACAAGAGTGCTCAGGTTTATCCCGAACATCCCAGCACTCGTGGCATGGGGGCAGAAGCCGACGACTAGCCATCTCTCAGATTTGATAAACAGCCGAACAGAAGGTAATATTTTAAATTCAAACAAGCGTTGCATAGCGCATATGAACAAGTTTTCATAATACAGGATCACACGAGCAAGTTTATTCAAATATTACATCTTTCGCACACTCGTCCGCTACAAGACGGGCACCCATCAGGACACCCTCATAATACATCTCGGGATGGCGATGCTCCTTGCCCTGCGACGGCCCCTCCTTCACTAGCTTCACGGCGTCCATCTGGGCCCAGTGCACCTTCGCACGGGCGAAAGCCCGGCGTGCACCTTCGATGCAGACGGACCGCTTGATGACTTCGAGCCGTGGGCAGGCATCCACAAGCCACCTCACCAGGCCGAAGTAGCTGTTGGGAAGGGCATCGCCAGGCCACATCCGGACTATAAAGCCCTTCATGGCCTGTTCGGCCGCCTTGTGCAGCTTGACCAGTTGCTTCAGCTGGCCGCTCAGAGGCATCAGGTGTTCGGTCCCAGTATACTGAGACCAGAACAGCTTCTCCATTGAGCTTCCCTCCTCGGCCTGGTAAAACTTTGCAACATCCGACACGCTGCGGGGCAAATCTGCGAATGCTCCTAGAGAGCTCCGGATTCGGGTAAGTAATAAGTAATTTACTCTCACATGCTTGCTTTGCATGTTGAATGCCTTACCCGCCGCTATCTTCCTCATCGCCTCAATATCCTGGAGGGCCTTTTGGGCTTCAGCGTTTGCATTCTTTGCGCTCCCGAGGGCCGCGGCAAGCTCGGACTCTCATTTCTTCGAGTCAAGCTCCAAAGCCTTGTGTTTCTTCACGAGAGCCTGGAGCTCTTGCTGCACCTCGCCCACCCGTGCCTCTTGCCTTTCCTGCTTGGTGCGCTCCTTGGCCGCTTTGTTTTCGGCCTCGGACAGCGTTTGCTTCAGGGTCGCCACTTCGGTCGTGGCCCCTGGCACATTCATGATGATCCTGTCATTTTGCAATCGCATCTTTTTTGTATATATATATATATATATATCTATATACAAGGTATTACTTACCTTTGTTCTCTTCAAGCTGCCTCTTGGCAAGGCCGAGCTCTTTCTCGGACCCCTCGAGGTCCTGCTTCAGTGCGGCGACCTCCGCAGTCAGTGCGGAAGAGGTCAGCAGCGAAGCCTGCATACGCATATAGACATATTTATATTAGACTCCTGCAGATATTATTTGATCCTCTATTTGGCTTTTCCTTGGGAACACCAAACAGAGCATCAGGGGCTACTGTCTATGCGGTAATATTTTTCCTATATTTTAAACACTTACCTCAAAGCCTATTAGAAGGCTGGCACAGGCTTGAGTCAGTCCGCTCTTGGCGGACTGAACCTTCTTGATCACCACACTCATAATAGTGCGGTGCTCTTCGTCGAGGGAAGCACCGCGAAGCGCTCCCAGCAGGTTGTCCGGTGCCTCTGGATGGACAGAGGTCACAGGTACGGGCGTCTTGCCCCTTTTGGAAGGAGGCCGCCTGCCCGAGTCCGAAACCACTGGAGGTTCCGGCGCGGTGTTCGGCTCAGGGCCGAACTCGGAGCCCTCGGGAGCCTTACTCCCTTTGCTCCCGCAGTCCGGAAGGTCGCCTTGAGGCGCCTCAGGGACTATCTCCCCTCCACCCGGTGCCTCTTGAGACAATACCTCGGCATTTTCCATAGGGCAAGGGGAGGAGGCGGTCGGAAGTGGATCGCTATCCATATCCGACGAGTCCAAGGAGCCGTCCGACGAGGATACATCGATACGGGCTCGGGGCGGTCTGCATAATCAAATTCGGCGTTAGGAGAAGCAGTGCGACAAAGGTATGCTATGAGTTACTCTAGTATCCAAATTCTCACTACTTCGCCAGGGGCTTGACCCTGAGCAGCCACTCGTCTTCGCTATCCGCGACGGTGGTGGAGCAGTCCGGAAGGAGAGTCCTTCCCTTCTTGGACCCTTCGCCCCCCCCGGTTGGGGCGGCCTTCCTTTTCTTGTCTCCCCTGACTGGAGGGGGAGCATCTTCATCTTCCACCTCGTCTTCATGGAAGGAGTGCGTCGCAGAGTCATCGAACGATGAGTCCGATACCACCTGGCGCCGGGAACTCTTTCGGGTTCCCTTGGCCTTCTTCTTGGTCTTCTCCGGCACCTTGTAAGGAGCTGGAGTCAGCATCTCCGTCAGGAGAGCGTCCGCATTATCTTCGGGCAGAGGGGTCGGACAGTTAATCCGCCTCGACGTCTCCACCCAGTCCTGTCAAAGGCATGGAGCTCAGACCCCACACATGGTTAAGCTATGGGAAATAAATATCCTACTAGATGTATAGAACTCACCGAATTCGCAGGGCGCTTCGCGCTTAGCCCGTGCTTCTCGGTAAGAGAAGGAGGGACCTCTGCGCCCTTGAACCACAACCTCCAGACGTCCTTGTGTGTCGTGTCGAAGAGCTCGCTTAGAGTCTGGTGCTGGGCCGGGTCGACTCCCATAAGTTGAAATCCCATTGTTGACACGGGAGGCTCTGGCGGAAGAGCATAACCTGGACTATGTTGACAAGCTTAAGCTTCTTGCTTATCATATTCCGGATACATTTCTGGAGTCCGTCCAGCTCCACCGATGAACCCCGGGACAGGCCCTTCTCTTTCCAGGAAGTGAGCCGCGTAGGGAATTCGGATCGAAACTCGGGGGCCGCCACCCAGTTGGTGTCGTGCGGCTCGGTGATGTAGAACGACCCCGATTGCCACCCCTTTATGGTCTCCATGAAGGAGCCCTCGAGCCATATAACATTGGGCATCTTGCCCACCATGGCTCCGCCGCATTCCGCTTGTTGGCCGCCCACCACCTGCGGCTTGATGTTGAAGGTCTTCAGCCATAGACCGAAGTGGGGCCGGATGCGGAGGAAAGCCTCGCACACGACGATGAACGCCGAAATGTTGAGGATGAAATTCGGGGCCAGATCATGAAAGTCCAGCCCGTAGTAGAACATAAGGCCGTGGACGAACGGATGGAGGGGAAACCCCAGTCCGCAGAGGAAGTGATGGAGGAAAACTACCCTCTCGTGAGGTTACGGGGTAGGGACGATCTGCCCCGCAGCTGGCAGCCGATGCGCGACATCCGCGGCTAAGTATCCGGCTCCACGTAGCTTTTTGATGTGTCCCTCCATAATGGAGGAAGCCATCAACTTGCCTCCCGCTCCGGACATGTTTGGAGAAGGTTGAGGAGAAGGATGTGGACTTGGGCATTGGAGCTCGAGTGCGCGAGGATGGATGAGCAAGGAGGAAGAAGGCGTGGGTAGAAGAAGGTTAAACCTTATCCCTTTATAAGGGCGGACGAAAGTATGCGCCCCCACTAGCCTGGTAAAACTCGCTTATCCCCCAAGCGTCATAATTGATGGCGCGGTTGGGTTACCCACGTCCGTATTGATGAGAATCCCGTAATAAGGGGAACACGATCTCTGCTTTGACAAGACGTGTGAAGGAACCGCCTCGCGTTATGTGTGGGGCTGGTTAAACAAAAACGATTCGAAAGATTACCAGGCCATGGCATGATGTCATGCTGCCAAAACGTGTCAGCAGATTAGATTTGTGGAAATATTATTCTCTCTACGGTGGTACGTGGAACTTATTTTGTAGGGTCAGACACTATCTTTGTATTCAAACTCATTATGTGGTGTATTCTGAGGAGGAACCCGCCTTGCAATGCCGAAGACAATAACTGCGCGCCAGACTCATCGTCATTGAAGCCTGGTTCAGGGTCTACTGAGGGAGTCCTGGATTAGGGGGTCTCCAGATAGCCAGACTATATCCTTTGGCCGGACTGTTGGACTATGAAGATATAAGATTGAAGACTTCGTCTCGTGTCCGGATGGGACTCTTCTTGGCGTGGAAGGCAAGCTAGGAAATACGGATATGGATATCTCCTCCTTTGTAACCGACCTTGTGTAACCCTAGCCCCCTCCGATGTCTATATAAACCGGAGGGTTTTAGTCCGTAGGACAACATACAATCATACCATAGGCTAGCTTCTAGGGTTTAGCCTCTCCGATCTCGTGGTAGATCAACTCTTGTACTACTCATATCATCAAGAATAAATGAAGCAGGACATAGGGTTTTATCTCCATCAAGAGGGCCCGAACCTACGTAAAACATTGTGTCCCCTGCCTCCTGTTACCATCCGCCTTAGACGCACAGTTCGGGACCCCCTACCCGAGATCCGCCGGTTTTGACACCGACAGTAGTAATTTCAAAAAATTTCCTACGCACACGCAAGATCATGGTGATGCATAGCAATGAGAAGGGAGAGTGTTGTCCACGTACCCTCGTAGACCGAAAGTAGAAGCGTTAGCACAACGCAGTTGATGTAGTCGCACGTCTTCACGACCCGACCGATCAAGTACCGAACGTATGGCACCTCCGAGTTCAACACACGTTCAGCCTGATGACGTCCCTCGTACTCCGATCAAGCCGAGTGTTGAGGGAGAGTTTTGTCAGCATGACGGCGTGGTGACGATGTTGATGTTCTACCGACGCAGGGCTTCGCCTAAGAACCGCTATAGTATTATCGAGGTGGACTATGGTGGAGGGGGGCACCGCACACGGCTAAGAGATCAATGATTAATTGTTGTGTCTCTAGGGTGCCCCCTGCCCCCGTATATAAAGGAGCAAGGGGGGGTGCGGCCGACCAGGGGAGAGGGCGCGCCGGAGGAGCCCTACTCCCACCGGGAGTAGGACTCCCCTCCTTTTTCCTAGTTGGATTAGGACTTGGGGGGAAAGAGGAGAGAGGGGAACGGAAAGGGGGGCCCTGCCCCCCCTCCTTGTCCAATTCGGACTGGGGGGGAGGGGCGCATGGCTGCCCCTTGGCCGCCTCTCCTCTTCCTCCACTTGGGCCCATAAGGCCCAATAGCCTCCGGGGGGTTCCGGTAACCCCTTCGGTACTCCGGTAAAATCACTATTTCACCTGGAACACTTCCGATATCCAAACATAGGCTTCCAATATATCAATATTCATGTCTCGACCATTTCGAGACTCCTCGTCATGTCCGTGATCACATCCGGGACTCCAAACAACCTTCGGTACATCAAAACATATAAACTCATAATATAATTGTCATCGTAACGTTAAGCGTGCGGACCCTGCGGGTTCAAGAACTATGTAGACATGACCGAGACACGTCTCCGGTCAATAACCAATAGCGGAACCTAGATGCTCATATTGGCTCCTACATATTCTACGAAGATCTTTATCGGTCAGACCGCATAACAACATACGTTGTTCCCTTTGTCATTGGTATGTTACTTGCCCGAGATTCGATCGTCGGTATCTCAATACCTAGTTCAATTTCGTTACCGACAAATCTCTTTACTCGTTCCGTAATACATCATCCCGCAACTAATTCATTAATTGCAATGCTTGCAAGGCTTAAGTGATGTGCATTACCGAGAGGGCCCAAAGATACCTCTCCGACAATCGGAGTGACAAATCCTAATCTTGAAATATGCCAACCCAACAAGTACCTTCGGAGACACCTGTAGAGCACCTTTATAATCACCCAGTTACGTTGTGACGTTTGGTAGCACACAAAGTGTTCCACCGGTAAACGGGAGTTGCATAATCTCATAGTCATAGGAACATGTATAAGTCATGAAGAAAGCAATAGCAACATACTAAATGATCGTGTGCTAACCTAATGGAATGGGTCATGTCAATCACATCATTCGCCCAATAATGTGATCCCATTAATCAAATGACAACCCATGTCAATGGCTAGGAAACTTAACCATCTTTGATCAACGAGCTAGTCAAGTAGAGGCATACTAGTGACACTCTGTTTGTCTATCTATTCACACATGTATTATGTTTCCGGTTAATACAATTCTAGCATGAATAATAAACATTTATCATGATATAAGGAAATAAATAATAACTTTATTATTGCCTCTAGGGCATATTTCCTTCAAGAAGTGCGTGTTTGGCGTCCCCTCCGGCAAGCTACTGGGGTTCCTCGTATCCCACAGAGGGATCGAGGAGAACCCGGAGAAGATCAAGGCCATCGAAAATATGAGCCCACCACAGACCCTCAAGGAGATGCAGAAGCTAGAAGGTCGGGTGACCGCGTTAGTACGTTTCATCTCCAAGCTAGGCGAGCGCGCCTTACCCTTCTTTAAGCTCATGAAGAACAAGGGCCCGTTCGAGTGGACCCCGGAGGCCGACCGGGCCTTCCAAGACCTCAAGAAATACCCCACCAGCCCCCTAGTGATGGTGGCACCGCGGCCTCTCGAGCCTCTAGTGATCTTCCTTGCCGCCACCCGGCACTCCGCCAGCGGGGCGCTGGTGGCTGTTCGGGAGGAGCGCCAAGACAAGGGTGTGCCGCGCCAAGCCAGAGCTGGTGCAGCGCAGGGTCAAGAAGGTGCAGCGAAGCCATCAGCGGCGGAAGACCATGCTCAGTAGGGCAACATCACAGAAGCTCCTGAGGATGGTCAGGTCTCAGGAAACCCACCACCTTAGGATATGCCACAATCTCCGCGGGACCCGAGCCTCGATAGTGTGCCAGCCCTCGTGGAGCACCCGGTGTACTTCGTCAGCACCGTACTGCGGGACGCGAGGGCGCGCTACCCCATGCTGCAAAAACTCCTGCTCGCACTCTTGGTGGCCTCGCGCAAGCTGTGGCACTACTTCCAGGGTCAGCCCATCAAGGTCGTCTTAGCCTACCCATTGGAGAGGGTGCTCAGGAGCCCTAACTCAGCTGGAAGGATCGCTGAGTGGAACATCGAGTTGCAAGCATTCCAGTTGGAGTTCAACACTATCAGGGTCATCAAGGGAGCCGCGCTCACTGATTTTGTGGCAGAATGGACAGATGCCCCGACTCTTGAGGAAGGAGAAGACCGGTCCACCTCCCTAGGAAGCGAGGCACCAGACGGCTGGGTCATGTATTTCGATGGCGCCTTCGCGCACCGGGGCGCAGGGCCTAGAGCAGTTCTCATCTCGCCCACTCAGGACAAGCTCTACTACGCCGTGCAACTCTGTTTTCAGCACGGCGAGAAGGTCTCCAACAACATCGCAGAATACGAAGGCCTCATAGCTGGCCTGAGGGCTACGGCGGCTCTAGGGGTGAAGCGCTTCACCGTCAAAGGCGACTCACAGCTCCTCGTCAACTTCTCCAACAAGGTGTACGAGCCAAAGGACGAGCACATGGAGGCCTACCTCGTGGAGGTGCGCAAGATGGAAAAGCATTTCTCAGGCCTGGAGCTGCAGCACTTGCCCCGGGGCACCAACAAGGAAGCCGATGACATCGCCGGGAGAGCATCCAAGCGGCAACCGCAGGAGCCCGGCATCTTCGAAGAGCGGCTCTTCAAGCCATCAGCTACGCCACCTCTTTCAAGCATGACTCAGCCTCGGGAGGAGCTCCCACAGCCTCCGGCCACGGGAGCCCCAGCCTGTGGCCCGACCTCAGGAGCTCCGCTACTCTTGGCGCTCGAGCCCCAGGAGGAGTGCGAGATCAAGGAATTCAAATAGTACCTGATGCACGGGATGCTGCCGGAAAAGGAAGAGGACGCGGAGCGCGTGGCCCGGCAAGCCACGGCATACTGTATCCAAGACGACGAGTTATACAGGAAACGACCGAACGATGTCACGTTGTGCTGCATCTCCAGCGATCAGGAAAGGGAGTTGCTGATTGACATACACGGTGGTGACTGCGGACACCACTCGTCGTCACGGACCCTCGTTGGCAAGGTGTTCCGCAGTGGGTTCTATTGGCCTACATCACTCAACGGCGCGGCTGAGCTGATGAAGTCCTGTGAAGCTTGCCAATTCCACGCGAAGCAAACCATCAGCCTGCTTAGGGCCTCCAAACCATCCCACTCACATGGCCATTTGTGGTCTGGGGCTGGACATCCTAGGCCCGTTCCCCCGGGCGCCAGGGGGCTGCCGCTATCTCTTCGTCGCCATCGACAAATTCACCTAGTGGGCGGAAGTGGAAGCCGTCCATACCATCCCAGCCGGCTCTGCTGTCAAGTTCATCAAGGGCCTTGTGAACCTGTCGGCGTTCTGGGAACGGGGGTCCCCAGACTTTCCTGCCTACGTCCTGTGGCGTGGCTCAAAAGGGGGCCCATCACGGCCCATCTTCATCAACACAAGACTCAAGACCCTCGCGAGGGGCCAAGCCTCATGGGGCGGATGACGCGGACCATCCTCCGGCATGGCCTCGTCAGGCTGGCTCGCGAGGAGGCAGAGAGATCAAGGCGGGGTACCTCGCGAGGTGCCCGTGACGCGAGCCATGACGACTCAGGGCGCCAGGCGGGTGCCAGCCCGCACAGCGTCCTCCTTTCCTCTTTGGTGCAAAGGGGCAAGCGCAGCCGCGGAGTACCGAGGCATCAGGCAAAGGTTGCCATTTCGGTGCAACGAGACCAAGACCAGGAGGACTTCGAGACGGAGGTCACCATGGAGCCCAAGACGGCGTCGTCACCAGAGCTTTGCGTAGGCGAAGACTGCTTTTGTCAGGATAGTTGATACTTGCTGTCCCCCTACAAATTAGCCCGCCATTGTTGGCTCCCTTCCCGCTCGATATTTGGGAAGAGGACCAGGGCCTCTATAAATAGAACCAGCCACCCACATAGCAAGGGCAGGCGAGTAAGAGTAAGGCAGTGAGAGAGAGAGAAAGAGAAAGGTGGTTGAACTCCTCCCAGCAGTTCATCGCCCCATCCAAGAACAGACCCTCGCGAGGCTGTTCTTCTTTGTATTGCTCATCATCATCATCCCCAAGAGGCAATCCACCCACCACACACTAGAGTAGGGTATTACACCACAATGGTGGCCCAAACCAGTATAAACCTTGTGTCTCTTGTGCAGTTCTTTCAGTAGTCTAGATCTTTGCGAGACGGAGAGCTAGAAGGCGTAATCTCCGCGCGCACCCCAGTGTTCGAACCTTAAGGGTCTGCCGGAACCCGAAATCCGACATTTGGCGCGCCAGGTAGGGGTCCGCCGGAATTCGTCTTCCACCGCTCCGTGCCCCGTCGCTTCTTCATCACCATACCCGGCGACCAAGAGGGCAACCCTGACCCATGGGCTGCATGGCCCGCCCGCGCGGAACCGCTCACCTCAGGCGACCCCATGCCCCAGGCAGCTCGCGGTCCGCAGGGCGCTGCGGGCCGTGGGCGATGCAGACATACTTCGACAACTCTTACACCGCGGCAGGCACGGTCGGCAGCAAGGGCCTCCAATCATGCTGCGGCCACGACACCGTACACCCGCCGGGAGCAGGCGAACTCGAGGGCCGCGCTCATGGTGGCCCGAGAGCTGCTGTGATGCAGACTGCTGGAGGGCGGCCACGACGTGCTGCTGAAGCGAGTGGCGGAGCTGCCGGGCTTCGCCACCTCGGGGGCTCACCCCTTCTCCACCCAGCTCCCATCTCAAGCCCAGGGCGACCCGCGCAGGGGCTCCGCGCGTGCCCGCGGGCTCCAAGGCTACTCCGACGCCAGCGAAGCTATCAGCACCGGACCGGCGGCGGCGCTGCCCCCGCTCTCGGCCCGCGAAGAAGAAGGACTCAACGCGACCCGCGGCCCCAGTGGGCGGCCGCGCTGCCACCCCGCAGTGGGCGAGACAGGCGGGACCGCGTGGCATGCGGGGCATTACGGCGTGGCATTCGGGATGGCAGCGCCGGAGGAATACGTGCCCCTCATGATGGACCAAGGACACCCCCACGAGAACGGACAAGGCTCGCTCCTCAGCCCAAGCTGGGGGGACGAGGCCCTAGAAGTCGAGCCTTTCCAGGAGCCCCGGAACAGTCCCACTGGCCACGGTGGAGGCAACGATTACCGGGCACCGCTAATTCTTCAGGAGCAGGTATACGCTAACCATGGATCGCAGGAGGTGTAGGTCGCCGCAGCAAGCAGCTGCCCCGCTCCCATGGTCTCCTACCCCTCGGGAGGAGGGCGCAGGGGGCTGCAGGAGAGGGGCCGAGATCCGACATCACCACCGCGGTGTTCGGAGCAAGGTGTTCTCAGGAGGTAGGCCCTCTGCTTGGGAGGTGCCTCAGGGCCTGCCCCTGGCGGAGGACCCGTGGTCATCGGGGGAACCGCTGGCGACCGCTCTACCCCATCGGGCGGCGTCTTGGGTTCCGGTCATTGCTGATGGCACTAGAGTGTGGCGCAAGGCGGGGCCCTCATCTGGCGATATGAAGCAAGGCCAGTACCTGTGAAGAAGGCCCGGTGCCTATGAAGCTCGCCGCCCCGTGACACTCTCACGTAATAATGAGTGGGGCTGTACACGCCCCGAAGTCTCAGGGGTACCGGCCTCAGGCCTTGGGGCTCCCTCCCACGCCCAGTGGACAGCACTTAGCTCCGCGCTGGTGAGAAAACGTCCAAGACTAGATTAGGTGCCGGACGCGGCCTTTTGTCTGCTTTCATTGCCTTTCCCTTTGGCTGTATCTTTTCCCCCACTGGATTTAAGTTGGATTCGAATTTGAGATTTGCGTGTGTTCGGGGAAGGGGTGATTATTCTCGTTCGAGCCATTTCTCGCGTTCTGGTTACTGCTTCGCCACAGCTGCCTCCCCTCGTGAGCCCCTCGCGAGTCGGGTCAGGCCTGGCTCGTGCGCAACCCAAACTGCCGCTGTTGCTCCCCCTCGGGAGGATTTTCGGGTGCCTGCGGAGGTTGTCCTGTTGGGAAAAGGCCCAGAGCCTGTGAAGCAAGGCGAGTGCCTGTGAAGCTATCGCGTTTGGAAAAGGCCCAGAGCCTGTGAAGCAAGGCGAGTGCCTGTGAAGCTATCGCGTTTGGAAAAGGCCCAGAGCCTGTGAAGCAAGGCGACTGCTTGTGAAGCTATCGCGTTTGGAAAAGGCCCAGAGCCTGTGAAGCAAGGCGAGTGCCTGTGAAGCTATCGTGTTTGGAAAAGGCCAGAGCCTGTGAAGCAAGGCGAGTGCCTGTGAAGCTATTGCGTTTTGGAAAAGGCCCAGAGCCTGTGAAGCAAGGCGAGTGCCTATGAAGCTATTCCGTTTTGGAAAAGGCCTAGAGCCTGTGAAGCAAGGCGAGTGCCTGTGAAGCTATTGCGTTTTGGAAAAGGCCCAGAGCCTGTGAAGCAAGGCGAGTGCCTGTGAAGCTATTACGTTTTGGAAAAGGCCCAGAGCCTGTGAAGAAGGCAAATGCCTGTGAAGCTGTCGCGTTCAGGAAAAGGCCAAGAGCCTGTGAAGAAGGCAAATGCCTGTGAAGCCGTTGCATTTGGGAAAAGGCCCGGAGCCTGTGAAAAAGGCCAACGCCTGTGAAGCTCCCCGCCGGCAACACTCTCATATCCTACGGATTCAAGTAAAGAACACCCAAGACGTCACGCCCTTCCACAGGCTGCTTCGGGGCTTGCGCGAAACAAAGGTAAACCAGCCAACCACCAGGCGCGGGCGCTCGTGCAATATGACAACTACCAATACGATGAACACAGGTTTTACATGAGGGGATTCCCCTCCCAAAATGCTCTCATGGCCATCAGGTCAAAAACCTGAGTTCTATTCATGCAGGGTAAAAAAGACAGGAGCGAAACACACTCAGTCGGACCAATCCCCCAATGCGTCCTCGGAAGCACCTCCCGAGCCGTCGCTGGCGCCGCCGAACTCGCCATCGTTGTCTGCGTCGCCACCAGCGGCGTCAGGGCCGTTCACCGCACCGCCCTCATCAGCAGCCACGATCACGTCGTCATCGTCCGAAGCGAAGGCCCTAACAAGGGCGTCCACGTTGTCTTCCACCCAGTGCACCAGATCGCCTCGGACGGCCTAGGGAACTGGGGCGATGACGGCGTCAAAATCAAAGTGGGAATCCATGTTCAGGAGATGACTGAAGGCACGGGAAAAGGCGCGCCCGAGCAGGGCGCGGCTCCTCTCTTCCACCAACCTGTCGGCCCTGGCTGACCGCGCCTCCAGCTGCGTCACCACGGCGGTGAAGAACTGAAGGTTTCCAGCATAGTTGGCTGTCTGCGGCTCGCCAACCACCGCCTCACAGATGTTGCCCAAGGCTGCGCTAGCTCTCTCCCGGAGCGCGGCGAGCATGGGGCCATGCACGTGCTCCAGGACCTGCCGCTGACATATCTCATCCGCGTTCTGGCACGCGACGCCCTCAGCCTCCTCCACCCGCTGGCGAAGACGGAGCATCTCGGCCTGGGAGGCGGCTAACTCCCCTTGCGCTACCTCAAGGGCGGCCCGGGAGGCGTCGGCCAGCCGCGTCGCCTCCTCCCGCTTGACCGTCAAGGCTGCGGTCCTCCCTTCAACTTCGACCCGGATCAACTCCAGCCTCCCCTCGAACTCGCGCTCGAGGTCTTGGCGCGCCATCGCCACCCGACGGCCGACCTCTTCCAGGACACGAGCTTCCCGTGAGGCGACATCGTCCTCCGCCTGCGTCACCAAGCGCTCTCTCGTCTCCAGCCGCTCGTACTCGCGGGTGCGTTCGGCAGCTTCCAGTGCCAACGCTTCTTCACGCTTCTGGAGCTCAGCTGGGTCGCCAGAGGCCACCCGCATCGACGCAAGGGCCGACTCGCGCAGCTCCACTTGCTCCTCCAGTGAGTGGCACCAGGCCAGGAGCTCCCGAGCCCGCTCCTCCGCCGCCTCTCACCGTCGGTCAGCTCTCCGGGCCTCCTCGGCAGCCTGGGATCGGGCCACCCGAGAGGCCTCTAGCGACGCCTTCGCCTCTTCATCATCAAGATCACGCTGACGGCGCGCGAGGGCAATGGCGGCCTCCAGCTCGCGTCTCCCTGCAGCCAGGCGCAGGCCCTCGGCCTCCAGGCGCGCGTCTTCGTCAGCAAGTTCCTCCCCAAGCAGGTTCACCGCGTCAGTCGCCCTTCAAAGGAACCCTTGGCGGCGAGCGCGGCGCTCCTGGGCGCGCTTGAGCACATCTTCCACACCATCATCTTCCCCAAGCACGTGCCGGGGGCCACGAATCATCGTTCCACCTCCGGGAAGGGGGCTGGGGGCAGCCACCCTCGCGACGGTCGGGCGCGCCGCACCAGAAGCCCAGCCTGGAGCCAGCCCGTCTCCAGATGAAGGGCGCAGGGCGCCTCAACCAGTCGCAGCCCACGACCAGACGAGAAGCCCACGGCAGGCTGGCTATGCCCCGAGAGGGCCCGTGAAGGAAAATCGGGGGGAATGAAGGGCCGCGGTGCACCTCGGGATGGTCCACCCCTTCAATCGCCATCACCACAAGGGCAGAGCTGCTAGGAGCACTTGAGGACGGTAGAGGGGGCGAAGCCAAAGGAGGTGGCACCTCGGCTACTTCCGCGAGCTCGGCCAGAAGGGGCCTGCGAAGCAAGGATCAGTGAAAGCAACAAGAGGATCAGGAGCCAGAAAGGGAGAAGACTCACTCATTAGTGGCGAAGTACTTCCTGCGCTTCAGCACGCGACAAGGGAAGTCATCACCCAGGGCCTCCCTTTTCCTCCGGAGGGCCTCAAAGTCCACGCGGAAGTGGCCCAAGAGAAGAGCGCAAGGATCAACCTACGACGAAGATGGAGCATCGGAGCGATCCGCGTCAGGGGCGCCTGCCTGGCGCGTGCCGCCCATCACCTCGCCAGAAGACGCGGCTGGGGCCTGGCCTCAGCCCCGGGCGCTGGGAGCGGCTACTTGCCACCCTCAGCCTCAGCGGCACGGGTCCCAGGAGCTGTCCCCTCGAGAGCATCACCCGGCGCTATCACCTCATCGGCAGCCCCCTCAGCCTCCGGCGCCTCCTGCCTCCCTGCTCCGCCACTTGAGGAGGAGTCGCCTTGGCCGATTGGAAGGGCAGTCACCACCACTGGATTCTCACGAGGTCCCTGGAAGCCGGCGGGGCGCAGCCCCCACTCGTCAAAGACGGGCATCTGCTTCACGAAGTCGACCCTGCTCTGGCAGAGATACAGCAAGGCCCCTCCCTGCCGGACGCTGCCGGGGTTGGGGTCCCTGGCCAAGGTCAAGAGCACCGACTTCAGCACCTCAGGAGCCAGGTCCTCTTCCTGGAGCCTCATGCTATCCTCGCACCCATGGAAGGCCCACATCCGGCGAGAGTGGCGTTGAAGGGGAGCAACACGGCATAACAGAAACTCCTTCACCACCTTGGGCGCTGTCACGCCGAGCTTCCTCAAGAGCGCGAAGTGGCTCCAGACGAAGACGAGCCGGGGGCTCTCAAGCGTCTCCTGGCCCCAACCCAAATTGGGGACAACAGGCGAGGTCGGCTCCGACAGCAGGGGGCTGGGCACCCCTACGTCCACATACAGCCACCGCTCGCGGAACCCAACTGCGGGCAGGGGGAGCTTGAAGTCAATCCCAGAGGCCGCAGTCTCAGGCTCACGCCCAGCATTGGATAGGGTCGACGAGATGCAGCGAGAATAAGTGGCGCAGCAAGGCAACCGAAGGAGGGATGCCCACCATGGCTTCAAAAACGAAGGTGAAGACCGAAAGGAGGGTGATGGACTCAGGACATAGGTGCATCATGTGGATCTGATAATGGGAGAGCACGACATTGAAGAAATCGGAAAAGGGGGGAACCAGACCCGCCCACAGGGCGTCGTTAAAGCATGGGACCTCGGTAGCTATCCTGTCGATGGAGAAGTGGTGCGCGGGCCAGGCCGTCGTCCTCCCGCACTCATTGAAGATGGTGGCCAGAGCCAAGCTGACCTTACCCAGGCACTCTCGATCGAGTATGGTCGACCGGCCGGCGGCGGGGGCCATCGAAGGTGGCACACAAGACGAAGGCATGGGTTTCTTCCCTCTCTCCCTCTTCGTCGGAGCCATGGCGATGGGAAGGAGGGGGAAGATTCGAGATTGGATTGGAAGCAGGAGCTAGCGTTCGAAGGGAGGAAGAACAGGGGACGCTCGAGCATCACGAAGGGGAGCGGCTGTGTACAACTACAAGTCCGCCTAGCAGGGCGCAGAATAAGGGGGCGTGGGGGAACAGTGCTGCCCACGTCCAATCAACCGCCACACGGCGCCCAAGGCCGCAGGCTGTTAGGGCCCGCGGCGCTTCGCCCTTACCCTTTCGCCTCTCGGCACGGCCAAGTCCGGGCGCGCCTTGGGCCCAGGGGCTACTGTCGGCGTTCTGGGAACGGGGGTCCCTAGACTTGCCTGCCTGCGGCCTGCGGCGTGGCTCAAAAGGGGGCCCAGCACGGCCCATCTTCATCAACACAAGACTCAAGACCCTCGCGAGGGGCCAAGCCTCGCGGGGCGCACGACGCGGACCATCCTCCGGCACAGCCTCGTCAGGCTGGCTCACGAGGAGGCGGAGAGATCAAGGCGGGGTACCTCGTGAGGTGCCCATGACGCGAGCCATGACGACTCAGGGCGCCAGGCGGGTGCCAGCCCGCGCAGCGTCCTCCTTTCCTCTTTGGTGCAAAGGGGGCAAGCGCAGCCGCGGAGTACCGAGGCATCAGGAAAAGGTTGCCATTTCGGTGCAACGAGACCAAGACCAGGAGGACTACGAGACGGAGGTCACCGTGGAGCCCAAGACGACGTCTTCACCAGAGCTTTGCGCAGGCGAAGACTGCTTTTGTCAGGATAGTTGATACTTGCTGTCCCCCTTCAAATTAGCCCGCCATTGTTGGCTCCCTTCCCGCTCGATATTTGGGAAGAGGACCAGGGCCTCTATAAATAGAACCAGCCACCCACATAGCAAGGGCGGGCGAGTAAGAGTAAGGCAGTGAGAGAGAGAGAGAGAGAGAGAAAGAGAAAGGAGGCTGAACTCCTCCCAGCAGTTCATCGCCCCATCCAAGAACAGACCCTCGCGAGGCTGTTCTTCTTTGTATTGCTCATCATCATCAGCCCCAAGAGGCAATCCACCCACCACACACTGGAGTAGGTTATTACACCACAACGGTGGCCCGAACCCGTATAAACCTTGTGTCTCTTGTGCAGTTCTTTCAGTAGTCTAGATCTTTGCGAGATGGAGAGGTAGAAGGCGTAATCTCCGCGCGCACCCCAGTGTTCGAACCTTAAGGGTCTTCCGAAACCTGAAATCCGACAGAGCTGCTTCGGGGTCCCCAACTGCATCATCACAGATAACGGTTCGCAGTTTACTAGCAACCTCTTCAAAACCTATTGTGCTACCCTTGGAAAGCAGATCTGCTATGCTTCGGTGGCCCACCCCAGGAGTAACGGTCAGGCCGAGCCTGCTAACGCGGAGGTCCTGACGGGCCTCAAGGCCAGGATCTTCAAGAAGAAGCCGGAGGCCTGCGGCAGGGGCTGGCACGACGAGCTCTAGTCCGGGCTATGGTCCATTTGAACCACCGCCACCAAGCCAACGGGCGAGACTCCATTCTTCCTCGTCTATGGAGCTGAAGCAGTCCTTCCTCACGAGGTCAAGCATCGCTCCGTATGGGTCCTAGTGTTCGATGAAACACAGCAGGACGCCATGAGGGGGATGGATCTTGTGCTGGGGGAGGAACGCCGTCGCAAAGCCGCGTTGAGGGCGACAAGGTACCAACAAGCGCTGCAGAGATACCACTGCCGCAACATCCGCTCCAGGACGCTCGAGGTGGGCGACCTCGTCCTGAGGCGGGTCCTCTCTAGAGAAGGGCTGCACAAGCTTTCGCCCATGTGGGAGGGCCTGTTCAGGGTCGTCCATGTCTCCAGGCCGGGTGCATTGGCCTGGAGATGCAGGACGGGATACCCATCCAGAATGCCTGGAACATCCAGCACCTCCGGAAGTTCTATCCATGAAGAAAGGCCTAGAGCCTGAGAAGAAAGGCCCAGAGCCTGTGAAGAAGGCCCGGTGCCTGTGAAGAATCGCCGCCCGTGACACTCTCACATAATAATGAGTGGGGCTGTACACGCCCCGGAGTCTCAGGAGCGCCGGCCTCAGGCCCTGGGGCTCCCTCCCACGCCTAGTGGATAGCACTTAGCTCCACACTGGTGAGAAGACTTGAAGACTAGATTAGGTACCGGACGCGGCTTTTCATTTTCTTTCCGTAGTTGACTCGCTTTTCCTTAATCAAAGTTTGCCTTTGGCGTTCCTTGCCGATTTGATTCCCTCGCCTCTCACTACATTTTTTCCGGCTCGAATTGCTCGTGTTCTCTCTCTCGCATGCCTCAAGAGGGGGCTAGGCAGGTGCCCTCGCGAGCATTTTTTTCTCCTTTCTGCCTTCTCGCGAGCCACCCTCGTTCGAGCCCAAAAGCTGGCGCACCTCTCGTAGTCCGTGCCCCTCGGGCACCGCGATACAAAGCGCCAGGTCAGGGCCAGGATGAATGGCAAATCTTTTAATGCACTTGCTAACAAGTTTTTCGCAGTACCTGAGTGAATGCGGGCGACCAAGGCAAGATGGATGCGAGGAAATAAACTCTTCGCGAGGAAGAGGGCATCCTGAAGATACTAGGTTAAGTTATCTTCGCTCAAAATAATGACACAGCACGAGAACAACACACATACTGATATAACCAGGGAACCAGAGTTCGATACACGCCCCCCTGGGTCCATGCTGGTTTCATTCTTGATGCAGGAAAAGAGCAAACCAACAGTAGCGTTGCAGCGGTCTGCGAGGACAGGCACCTAGCACTGCCCCGAGCCTAGCCAGATCCTTCCTCACGCTTCACGGAGGAAGACGAGATGACCCACTGCTGCCTTCAAAACAAGCGCGGCGGCTTGTCATAGCCACCACTGCTAGAGCTGTTGCCGGAGGAAGAGCCGCCGTAGCTGGACGAGACACGATCGCCGCCGAGGGCGGGCTCACCCTCGTCCTCGTCGCGACCGTCCCCAAGGCCGAGTACCTCCTCACCATTGTTCGCCTCGGGGCAGCACCCAGCGCGACGACCATCTTCCCCAAACACCCTCACATAAAGGGTCGATCCACCATCATACCTGAAGTGGAGGGTGCACTGCCTGCCTAGGCCGTGCGTGCGGGCGAATGTCTGCCAGCCGCGGGCCAGGGCTTTGTTTCCCGCGGCGGAAGTCTCGACCGCAACCCAAGAGGCCTTGCTGCATTAGCCATCCGCCTGCAGCTAGAGTCCGCCTGGACCAGAGGCCGACAGTTCGCCGGTGGAGAAGCGCGGAAGTTGGAGCAAGTTGCCGGCCGGGTTCTCCGACCAAACGACAAATTCCGGCGACACCTCCGCTGTGTGGAAGCGCGGACGAGGAGGACGCGCCACCATGGCATGCCTACCCTCATCAACTGGACCGCCATGGCTGGGTTGACCCACTCCGCGTGGCGTGGCGCCGTCTCAACAATGGGCCACAGCGGGAGTCGCGGCATGCTTACGCGGGCGGCCGCGGCCGCGCTTGGGTGCCGGGGAGCCGGGTCCCTTGTGAGGGCATGTCACTGCAAGTGATGGAGCAAGGAGAAAGGAGCAAGCAAGGAAGGAAGAGATGGGCAACGGGGGCTCCGCCCCCTCCCCATTTATAGCAAGAGAAGGCCAACCGGTGTCTCCTAGGATTGCAGGTAATGATGGTTTCCTTGCATGTCGCAGGGACTTGTCAAGTCGTGCAGTTGCCGAGGCAACATGGGGAAGCGGAGGCGCCGACGTCCAATCAACCGCCACACGTCAACCGAGGCCGCAGGCTTTTGGGGCCCGCAGTGCTCCGAACTTTACCCTTGGCTTCACCGTGAAGCCAAGCCCGAGCGCACCTTGGGCCCGAGAGCTACTGTCGGTGTTCTGGGAACGGGGGTCCCCAGACTTGCCTGCCTGTGGCCCGCGGCATGGCTGAGCCAGCAGGCCGTACGTCCCATCTTCATCAACAAGGCATCCAACACCCTCGCGAGGGTCCAAGCCTCACGAGGCGGACGACGCAAGACCTTCTTTGGAGTAGCCTAGCCAGGCAGGCTCACGAGGAGTGGAGATATCAAGGCGGGGCAAACCTCACGAAGCCCTCGTGACGTGAGCGATGACGCACAATACCAGGCGGGCGCCAGGCGGGCGCCAGCACGCACAACGTCCTTATTTCCTCTTTGGTGCTAAGGAGGCCAGCGCAGACGAAGAGTACCGAGGCATCAGGAAAAGGTTGCTATATTGGCGAAACAAGACCAAGACCAGGAGGACGGCAAGATGGGGGTCATCATGGAGCCCAAGACTGCGTCACCGCCAGAGCCTTTCATAGGCGAAGACTGCTTTTGTCAGGATAACTTGTACTAGTTGTCCACCTTCAAATTTGCCCGCCGTTGTTGGCTCCCTCCCCGCTCGATATTTGGGAAGAGGACCAGGGCCTATATAAGTAGAGCTAGCTACCATAGTAGGGGCATCTCATCTTAGCTTGATCCAACCCGATCGAGAGCCTACTCACAAGAACACCTCAACCTCAGGAGGCCGTTCTTCCCTTGTACTGTTCATCATCAGCCGTATAGGCAATCCACCACGACCACACTGGAGTAGGGTATTACACCACAACGGTGTGTCTTTCAATGTTGCGAGTTCGTCGAGTTTGTCGGTGAGATCTTAGCGAGCTAGGGCGTAGATCGGTAGGAAGAAAAGACTTCGCGCACACCCCAGTGTTCGAACCTTAAGGCTTTGCCGGAACCCCACATCTGACAGAGATCTATTCGATGTAATACTCTTTGGCGGCGTGTTTGCCGAGATCCGTTGAATTTTGGATTTATGATCAGCTTATCTATGAATATTATTTGAATCTCGTCTGAATTCTTATATGCATGATTTGATATCTTTGCAAGTCTCTTCGAACTATCGATTTGGTTTGGCCTACTAGATTGGTCTTTCTTGCAATGGGAGAAGTTCTGAGCTTTGGGTTCAATCATGCGGTGCTCAATACTAGTGATAGAAGGGGAACCGACACGTATTGTATTATTGCCATCGAGGATAATAAGATGGGGTTTTCATCATATTGCTTGAGTTAAATCCGCTACATCATGTCATCTTACTTAATGCATTACTCTATTTTTATGAACTTAATACTCTAGATGCAGGCAGGAGTCGGTCGATGTGTGGAGTAATAGTAGTAGATGCAGAATTGTTTCGGTCTACTTGACATGGACGTGATGCTGTCGCAGGATATCCGTGGCCACCTATGCGACCGGGCGGCCCCTTGCTGGTTCGGCAGGGGACGTCGCATTGCACGAAGAGCAGACCAGTGCGTGGCAGCACGACAGAGAGCACACAAGCAATTTACCCAGGTTCGGGCCGTCGTGAGGCGTAAGACCCTACTCCTACTTTGGTGGATTGATGGTGGAAATGAACGTGGTGGTGTGTGGTACACTTGCCCGGCAAGGCATGCCTCAAGGCTACGGTGACCACAAGCGTATGGTGGTTTGGGTTTTGTCAAGTTTTCATCCCTCTAACCCCCTCTCACGACTACCATGGGCCTCGTTTTATAGATTAAGGGGTCACCACAGTGGCAAAACAGTCATTACCCACTGATATGATAACAAATAGTGCTATCATACCTAACTCTGTAGGCTGGCAGGGTGCATTAAATGCACCGCTCAGTGTCACATCACTAGCTGCCCAGCAAGGTCGGCTGGGCTTATCTCGCCGGCTCCGCGCCTGTTCTCTTGACACGTCGCTAGACGGGTGTCACCTGTGGGTTTCTTCCGTAGGAGATGGCTGCCATTGGCGAATGCTGCCACATAATCACCTTGCGGACTGACACCGCACTGATTGAAGACATGTGTCATACTTGCATGGTTGATGGGGTGGTTCAGGCCCCGCAAGCCCCGGCAGGTGCTGCCGGGGAATCTTGGCTGCTTGCTTTTGGTGGTGGCCTGGCCCCTTGCCGGGCTCGCCTGCCCGGCGAGGGAGGCCCTTCTCTTGCCGATATTCTGTTCCTTCGGCTCGATCTCGATCCCTTTGAGCTGCATGTTGGTTCTTCAAGCCTCTAGGTTCTTCAACCTCTGACTTAAGCTGGTGCCTCAATCTTCGTCTTGTGCCTGTGCACAGTTGGGCAACATACCCGGGGTCTGTTGCACTGACAGAAGCCCCCGGGCCTGCGCCGATCGTGCTGCTGAGCATCGGCGGGGTACGGCCTAATAAGTGCACAGGCAGGGCTGCCGAAGGGGTTGGCCCTTTTGAAGTTTTCCGTTGCTGCTTCATTAGTTTTGATCTTGGGGGTGGTTTCCGATTTCTCTGCAGGTGGTGTAAAGCCAGCAATGGTGGGGCCGCGGCAGTGATGGCCCGTGAATGACTTCAATGCACGGGGTAGAAACCGCCAAATTACTCTTCCCACAGCGTGCTCTTATCCTCAACCACGTATGCTGCATGCATAGCGCGAAGTAGGTAACGGAGGCGCGTGGTGCGGAAGAGCATCTTGCAGTGGGTCCATCCGTCTTGAATTGGCGGGTGAGGGTGGTGGTCGCTTATTGACGGAGCAACTGCCCTTCCCAGCCCGACCTATAAAAGGAGGAGTGGAGGAGGACGAAGTCACTTATCCCTGCATTCTTCCTCATCTTCTCTTGGTTCTCTGCTACTTCTGGTAATGCTGAAGGGAAGGGCTCGGGGCCAGCCCCCGGGCTTTTGCTCAGGGCAATTGATGCCTCATGTTGGCGCTGACGCTCAGGGAGTGAGCTTGGTCCTTCGCATGGTGAATCTTTTGATCTCCTCGACGCTCGTCCGGGAGGAGGAGCTCGAGATCATTGGTAATCCCAGCATTGCCCCTCTTGGAGACTGTGGAGTCGATGTTGACGGGAGGTGCGCCTTCCTGCCCGCCAAGGTGGGGTGCGGCACACCTCGAGCTTCCTGGTCGTCCTGACGGCTTGCTCTTTCTCCGTTGGAGGCGTCGGACCGGAGTCTTGGCGCCTCCCAGGAGCAGTGGTGGCGAGGAGAAAATGAGGGAAGACGGAGAAGGCGGGTGGCAGGGGGTCAGGTCAGAGTACGATGGCGTGGATGCCTTTGCCTCCGACCGTCAACCTGTCGCCTCGTCTTTCCGCTCTTCCCATCCCTCCCCGGAATCGTTATCTCCAGCCTCTTCGGGTGATAGTCGGGGAGGGATGTTCTCTTGGCGCCTTCTCCTCGCCTCCAGCTGTCTTCCGGTTCCTAAGCCGGTGCTTCTTGTCGGCTCTGGAGGTGGCGACCAGAAGGCGCCGTCCTGTCCCCTGTGCTCCTCCTTCGCAACATTGCCACTCCCGGTTTTGTCAAGCCGTACCCGACGGGCCCTGACGAGACCGGGGTGGGCTCCTGCTTGGGTTCTCCTTTTCTCATCTTTTCCTCCTTCCCCGCAGTGCCTAAAGGAGGGGAAACGAAAAGAGGGGATCACGGGGCACTTATCTTTTCTCGATCTTAAATCTGTAGGCACTTGCCAAATTTTAATTCAAATAATGTAATCTCTCAAGTCCATCTTTCTATTCTGTAATGCTTGTACTTGTAACTGCATATGAATGAAAAGGATGAACCTTGACGGGAACTCGTGCATGTGTATGTCCATGCAGAGGCAAAGTGCCTCTTGAATATAATAAACGAGTTCTCCGTGACAAGATATCCTGTCGGCACCCTCTTTGTCTGCTGGAGAACTTCGTCTGCAGAGGAACAGACAGAGGGGCCAGCCCCCCGCCAACTACTTTTTCCCAAAGGCCACTGCGACCACCCTGACAGAAGCAACGTTCGAGTCATGGATGGGAGCACCTAAGTTTCAAAGAGGGAGATGAGGTTTTCTTATGCAAAGTAGCTTTACAGAATACTAATGGACAAGAGGTGAACTTATTTGTTTGGCTTGCCGGGGATCGTCGTGCCGTGCAATCTTCTCGTCTCTTGTCGAAGCCAAGTTCACGGGAAGAACCTGCAACTCCAGGTAGATGAGAATGAATGTAGGATGCAATCCTATCTATATGCATATGCAAATGCTCATGAAATGCTTATGTAATGATCTGGGTGTGCTCGTGCATGCATGCAATCTTAGTTGGGCCCCCTACAGCGATTCTTTATTTTCTCTTGCACGGAATCATCGCCCCGGCTTGTACAAAGGGTTACATGCAACTTCGGCAATGCCATGTACAATGGGTGGTTGCCGGGCAGGGCCCGACAGCCTTTGCGCCTTACGGGTAGAAGTTACGGATATGCTCAATGTTCCATGAGTTTTGCAATGGTGTGCCATCTCCGGTCTCCAGACGGACTGCAACGGGCCTGGAGACTCGTACTACCCGTTAAGGGCCTTCCCACTTTGGTGATAACTTGAGTATACCCTTGGAGGACTGAACGTGCCTAAGGACAAGGTCACCTTCCTCAAAACACCGGGCACGGACCCTGCGACTGTAATAGCAACGCAGGGCTTGCTGATAGCGTGCAGCACGCGTAGTGGCCCAAAGACGGTTCTCCTCAAGTAGCACAGTGTCGTCACGCCGGTGCTGATCTTGCGCTACTTCATCATAGGCAAGCACCCAAGGAGACCCGTAAACGAGTTCCGTGGGGATAACTGCTTCTGCCCCGTAGACCAGGGAGAAGGGAGTCTGCCCGGTAGCTCAATTAGGTGTCGTTCTAAGGGACTAGAGAACTACCGGCAGCTCCTCGATCCACCGCATGCCGTGCTTCTGAAGCGTATCGAAAGTTCTTGTCTTGAGTCTACGAAGCACTTCAGTGTTCGCCCTCTTAGCTTGTCCATTGCTCCGGGGGTGTGCCACAGAGGCAAACGAGATCTTGCATCCGAGGGTTTGAACATATTGCATGAAGGTGTGGCTCGTGAATTGGGTGCCATTGTTAGTGATGATCCTTGCCGGAACTCCGAAACGACACACCAATTCTTTCAAGAACTTGATAGGTGACTGAGCAGTCACCTTCCGCACGGTAGTCACTTCCGACCACTTTGTAAACTTGTCAATGGCAACTAACAAGAATTCAAATCCCCCGATTGCTCGGGGGAAGGGGCCGAGGATATCGAGCCCCCAAACCGAAAACAGCCATGACAGAGGGATTGTCTGAAGAGCTTGGGCAGACAGGTGTGTTTTCTTGGAATGGAACTGACAGGCTTCACATGTCGTGACGAGCTCAACTGCATCTTGGAGGGCTGTGGGCCAATAGAATCCTTGCCCAAATGCTTTCCCAACTAATACCCTTGATCCAATGTGTGAGTCACACATTCCTCTGTGAATCTCAGCCAACAATTCCTTTCCGTCCTCCTGGCAGACACACTTTAATTTCACAGCGTTGGTCCTCCTTCTATATAGAGTGTCATCGACAAACTGATACATACTTGCCTCTAGGCTAGTTTAACAGCTTCATCTGGGTCACCGGGGAGTTCTTCGGTTTGGAGGAAGAGGACGATATGCCTTGCCCAAGTTGGGGCCTAAGGCTCGACAACGAGGACTAGCGGCACCTCCTCGGCTGTGGGAGCACTAGCCTCGTTCGCGGGGTCCATAGGCCCGGCTGGAGGGGGTGGTCCGGTAGGCTATGAGGAGTTGTTTCCGGCAAGGTCTCTACCAGGAGCGGATGGCTTGATTGGGAGAGGCTTACCGTAGTCCAAATTTCTCCTTTTCCGGGCCATTGTGGTTGGTGATACGGAGGGTTGAGAGAGGTGCAGAACAAAATTTCCTGGTTCCGCAGGAAACTTCTATGCAGCACACTTTGACAAGTGATCAGCTATGCTGTTTTCCGCACGTGGTACGTGCTTGGTTTGCAACCCGTCAAAGCGCTCCTCCAACCTCCCTACTTCCTCAACGTATGCTTCCATCAATGGGCTTTGATAATCCTTATTGATTTATCTCACCACCAACTATGAATCTCCTCAAATGATCAACTTCTTGATTCCCAATTCTGCTGCAATCCTGAGCCCGGCAAGGAGCCCTTCATACTCAGATGTATTGTTGGTGGCTTCTTCCCGGGCAAAGTGCATTTGGATGACATACTTCAAGTGCTCCCGGACGGGGCAAAAAGTAGCACACCAGCTCCTGCTCCTTGTAGGGAAAAAGCACCATCAAAATACATAGTCCATTCTTGGGGTGATTCCTTACCGAGGAGAGTGTTTCCATTGCTTCCTCATTAGGGGTTAGCATCCATTCTTCAATAAACTCTGTTAGCGCCCTGCTTTGAATGGTTGAAGTGCTCCCAAACTTCAAACCAAACCTGGATAACTCCAATGCCCACTCCACTATTCTGCCAGTAGCCTCAGGGTTTTGGAGTATCCTCTGCAATGGAAAAGGAGTAACAACCGTGATCTCATGGGCTTGGAAGTAGTGGCACAGTTTCCTTGAGGCGATGATGAGGCCAAGATCAACTTTTGCATACCAGAGAACCTCGATCTGGTCCCTTGCAACAATGAGCTGACGAAGTACACTGGGCGCTGCACCACTTTCTTTCTTGTCGCGTCCTTGTGGTTGCACTTGTTGCCGTGCTTATTGCTGTTATGTTCCTCTTCTGACTCTGTCGCGGTCTGGCCGCTCTATGCTTCATCCACTTCTCGCTTTGATACCAAGGCTGCACTGACCACTTGGTTGGTTGCTGCCAAGTAAAGCAGTAACGACTCTTGAGGTTTGGGTGCAACCAAGGTAGGTACGGATGACAGGTAAGTCTTCAACTCTTGCAAGGTTGTATCTTCTTCCGGGGTCCACTTCATAGGCCTTGCCTTCTTCCAAATTTTGAAGAACGGCAGGGCATGCTCGGCAGACTTGGAAATGAATCTGCTTAGCGCGGCAACGCATCCCGTCAAGCGCCTCACATCTTTAACTTTCCTTAGTGCTTGGATCTGGTCAATGGCCTTGATCTTGTCGGGGTTGGCTTCAATCCCCCGATGGGACACGAAGAATCGAAGTAGCGTTTCAGAGGGACCACCAAACACACACTTCTTCGGGTTAAGCTTCAAGTTGATCTTACGCAAATTAGCAAAAGTCTCCTCCAAATCCTGGATAAGGGTGGCCTTATCCTTGGTCATGACCACAATGTCATCCATATAGGCTTCTATGTTTCTATGTAGCTGTGGCTGAAAACGAATCTGGATTGCTCTTGCAAAAGTAGACCCGACACTCTTCAATCCGAAAGGCATGCGGAGAAAACAGTATGTACCACATGGAGTGATGAATGATGTTTTCTCCTCATCTTCTTTGGAGATGAAGATCTGGTGATATCCTGAGTATGCATCCAAAAAGGAGAGCAGATCGCACCCTGAAGTAGAATCCACAATCTGATCGATGCGCGGCAAGGGGAATGGGTCCTTCGGCAAGCCTTATTGAGATCTGTGAAATCAATGCAAAGCCCCCATTTCCCATTCGCCTTCCGAACTACCACTGGGTTTGCTAACCATGTAGGGTGTAGTACTCCTCTAACCAATTCAGTTGCCTCTAACTTCTTGATTTCCTCGACAATGAATTGCTGCCGCTCCAAGGCTTGCTTCCTAACTCTCTGCTTGACGGGTCCGGCATGTGGGAAGATAGCAACGTGATGCTCGACTACCTCCCTGGGAACATCGGGGATATCAAATGGTTGCCAGGAAAACACATCGATATTCACCTGCAGGAAGGCAACGACCGCGCTTTACTATTTGTCATCAAGGGTGGCGCTGATGGTGAAAGTACCATCAACACTAGCCAGCCCTGCCAGGACCTTCTTCACTTGGGGCACTGCAACCTCAGATCTCTTGGTGTTGGAAAACTCCGGCACATTGTCAACGGGTGCCGTTCACTCAGAGGGGGCACGCTTCCCAAACTCCTTGCCGGAGATCCTACAATCCCTATTCTTTCCTTTGCTTTCCTTGGCGGGGAGCGTTGCTGCCGCAGCCTCTGCTGTGATGGCATCCTGATACAACCTATCCACTCAGATGATTGCACCCTTCTCATCTGATGGGATGGTGATGACTCCAAACGGCCCAGGCATCTTCAAGGTGTTGTAAGCATAATAGGATGCTGCCATGAACTTGCCCAAAGCTAGACATCCCAGAACCCCATTATACGGAGGGGGAGCTCAACCACATCAAACACAATCTTCTCAGTTGTAGTTCAGCTCTCCTCCAAACGTCACCGGCAACATAATCTTTCCCTTGGGACGGCCCCTGCAGGGATTGACTCCTTGAAACATGCCGGTAACCTCCTACTCTTCCTCTCCTATCTGAAGCTTGTTAATAACTGCAGGGGAAATCAGATTCAACCCGGCCCCGCCATCCACCAACATCTTTGTGACCTTGAGGTCGCGAATTGTTGGGGAGACCAACAACGACAAACACCCTACCGCGGTGGTGCGGCAAGGGTGGTCCTCCTCGTCAAAGATGATGGGCGTGCAGGATCATTTGAGCGGCTTCCAGGCCTCTGGCGCTGGCTCCACAACATTGACCTCTCATGCCCATCGATTGAGCTGGCGATGGGAGGAGTTCAAGGACACACCCCATCAATGCATAGGGCATTAGTGGCCCACTGAAATTCCTGCTCATTGGTTTCCTCTTCATTCCCCCCATCTTTAAAATCCTCACATGCTTCCTTCTCTTGGCCCCTGGTGGGTTTTCCCTGGTTCCAAAAGGGTTTACCGGGGCGGTTTGCTTCACCGCCTCGGCCCTTTCCGCCAGCAGCATTCTGACCTTTCTCCTTATCACGCTTATCATATTCTTCTCTATATCTCTTGACAAGCTGCTCAACTTGATAACATTCATGGAGGTGGTGTCCCTTGGTCCACTGGATATTGTAGTACGACCCTTCACCTTTGCCGTCTTTCTCTGCGGTAGGGGCTTCCCGGCAGGCAGTGCACACGGCAACTTCCTTGCCGGGGGCCTCAGCCTTGGCCTTCTTGCCGGTACTAGGTGTGCCAGAACCTTCCACAGTCATCACTGTCTTATCTCTTGGCTTCTTGTTGCACTTCTTGACCTTTCTTTGACTAGTTGATTCATCTTCTTCTTCCTCTGAATCAACGTTGAGGCAATCCTCCTCTCTGGGCAACTTCCTTCCTTCCTCCATCCGAGCACACTTATCCACTAGTGTGTACAACTCCTTCATAGTCTTGGGCAACCGCACATTCATCTTAGAACAAATGCGACGGTTGCGCACATTGGACTGGAAGGCTGCTATAATAGCTACATGATGGATATTCGAAATATTCCTATGGACTTCACCAAATGTTTGTAAATACTTACGGAGAGTTTCCCCTTCTTTCTTCTAGAGAAGTTGTAGGTCGCTGGGCGTGCGAGGCTCCTGGTGGCCACCGGTGAAGGCACCGATGAACTCGTGGCACAGGTCTGCCCAGGATGAAATGGAGTCCTCCGGCAGGTGCATGAGCCAAGATCTCACGTTGGACTTGAGAGCCAATGGGAAGTAGTTGGCGAACACCTTCTTGTCTCTTCCCCCAGTAGCCTGAACAACAAAGGTGTTTATGCTCAGGAACTCTGTCGGGTTCAGTCTCACGTCGTACTTCTTGGGTATCTTCGGCTTGAACGTTGGGACGGACGACCAACGGACTTGCCACAACTCGCGTGTATAGGCAGGACAGCCGACCTCAAAAGGTAGGCACTCGCCAACACCGAGCGCAGTCTCGTCGACGTTGAGGCCGCCACACCCGTCGGTCTGGCGGGGGTCGTCGAGAGGTCGTCCCATGACGACGCGCGCGTCTCCCCGCCACCTATCCTCCGGAGTTCGCCGTTGGCCCGGACATGCTCGTGTTGGGGAACGTAGTATTTTCAAAAGTTTTCCTACGCACACGCAAGATCATGTGCTGCATAGCAACAAGAGGGGAGAGTGTTGTCTACGTACCCACGCAGATCGACTGCGGAAGCGTTGACGCAACGTAGAGGAAGTAGTCGTACGTCTTCCCGATCCGACCGATCCAAGCACCGTTACTCCGGAACCTCCGAGTTCTTAGCACACGTACAGCTCAATGACGATCCCCGGGCTCCAATCCAGCAAAGCGTCGGGGAGGAGTTCCGTCAGCACGACGGCGTGGTGACGATCTTGATGTTCTACCGTCGCAGGGCTTCGCCTAAGCACCGCTACAATATGATCGAGGTGGAATATGGTGGCAGGGGGCACCGCACACGGCTAAGGAACGATCTCAAGGATCAACTTGTGTATCTAGGGGTTTCCCCTGCCTCCGTATATAAAGGATCCAAGGGGAGGGGCTGGCCGGCCAAGGGGGGCGCGCCAGGAGAGTCCTACTCCCTCTGGGAGTAGGATTCCCCCCCAATCCTAGTTGGAATAGGACTCCTTGAGGGGGGGAAAGAGAGAGAGGGGGGCCGGCCACCTCTCCTAGTCCTAATAGGACTAGGGGAGGGGGAGGCGCGCGGCCACCTTGGGCTGCCCCTTTCTCCTTTCCACTAAAGCCCACTAAGGCCCATATAGCTCCCGGGGGGTTCCGGTAACCTCCCGGTACTCCGGTAAAATCCCGATTTCACCCGGAACACTTCCGATATCCAAACATAGGCTTCCAATATATCAATCTTTATGTCTCAACCATTTCGAGACTCCTCGTCATGTCCGTGATCACATCCGGGAGTCCGAACTAACTTCGGTACATCAAAATGCATAAACTCATAATAACTGTCATCGTAACGTTAAGCGTGCGGACCCTACGGTTCGAGAACAATGTAGACATGACCGAGACACGTCTCCGGTCAATAACCAATAGCGGGACCTGGATGCCCATATTGGCTCCTACATATTCTACGAAGATCTTTATCGGTCAGACCGCATAACAACATACGTTGTTCCCTTTGTCATCGGTATGTTACTTGCCCGAGATTCGATCGTCGGTATCCAATACCTAGTTCAATCTCGTTACCGGCAAGTCTCTTTACTCATTCTGTAATACATCATCTCGCAACTAACTCATTAGTTGCAATGCTTGCAAGGCTTATGTGATGTGCATTACCGAGATGGCCCAGAGATACCTCTCCGACAATCGGAGTGACAAATCCTAATCTCGAAATACGCCAACCCAACATGTACCTTTGGAGACACCTATAGTACTCCTTTATAATCACCCAGTTATGTTGTGACTTTCGGTAGCACCCAAAGTTTTCCTCCGGTAAACGGGAGTTGCATAATCTCATAGTTATAGGAACATGTATAAGTCATGAAGAAAGAAATAGCAACATACTAAACGATCGGGTGCTAAGCTAATGGAATGGGTCATGTAAATCACATCATTCTCCTAATGATGTGATCCCGTTAATCAAATAACAACTCTTTTGTTTTTGTTTAGGAAACATAACCATCTTCGATTAACGAGCTAGTCAAGTAGAGGCATACTAGTGACACTCTGTTTGTCTATGTATTCACACATGTATTATGTTTCCGGTTAATACAATTCTAGCATGAATAATAAACATTTATCATGATATAAGGAAATAAATAATAACTTTAGTATTGCCTCTAGGGCATATTTCCTTCAGTCTCCCACTTGCACTAGAGTCAATAATCTAGATCACATCACCATGTGATTAACATCGATAGTTCACATCATCATGTGATTAACACCCATAGTTCACATCGTCATGTGACCAACACCCAAAGGGTTTACTAGATACGGTAATCTAGTTCACATCGCTATGTGATTAACATCCAAAGAGTACTAAGGTGTGATCATGTTTTGCTTGTGAGAGAATCTTAGTCAACGGGCCTGCCAAATTCAGACCCGTATGTATTTTGCAAAATTCTATGTCTACAATGCTCTGCACGGAGCTACTCTAGCTAATTGCTCCCACTTTCAATATGTATCCAGATTGAGACTTAGAATCATCTGCATCAATGTTAAAAACTTGCATCGACGTAACCGTTTACGACGAACCCTTTTGTCACGTCCATAATCGAGAAACATATCTTATTTTACTAAGGATAATTCTGACCGCTGTCCAGTGATCTACTCCTAGATCACTATTTTACTCCCTTGCCAAATCAGTGCAGGGTATACAATAGATCTGGTACACAGCATGACATACTTTATAGAACCTATGGCCAAGGCATAGGGAATGACTTTCATTCTCTTTCTATCTTCTGCCGTGGTCGGGCTTTGAGTCTTACTCAATTTCATACCTTGTAACACAGCCAAGAACTCTTTCTTTGACTGTTCCATTTTTGAACTACTTCAAAATATTGTCAAGGTATGTACTCATTGAAAAACCTTATCAAGCGTCTTGATCTATCTCTATAGATCTTGATGCTCAATATGTAAGCAGCTTTACCGAGGTCTTTCTTTGAAAAATTCCTTTCAAACACTCCTTTATGCTTTGCAGAATAATTCTACATTATTTCCGATCAACAATATGTCATTCACATATACTTATTAGAAATGTTGTAGTGCTCCCACTCACTTTCTTGTAAATACAGGCTTCATCGCAAGTCTGTATAAAACTATATGCTTTGATCAACTTATCAAAGCGTATATTCCAACTCTGAGATGCTTGCACCAGTCCATAGATGGATCGCTGGAGCTTGCATATTTTGTTAGCACCTTTAGGATTGACAAAACCTTCTGGTTGTATCATATACAACTCTTCTTTAATAAATCTATTAAGGAATGCAGTTTTGTTTATCCATTTGCCAGATTTCATAAAATGCGGGACATGATTCGGACAGACTTAAGCATAGATACGAGTGAGAAACTCTCATCGTAGTCAACACCTTGAACTTGTCGAAAACCTTTTGCGACAATTCTAGCTTTGTAGATAGTAACACTACTATCAGCATCCGTCTTCCTCTTGAAGATCCATTTATTCTCAATTGCTTGCTGATCATCGGGCAAGTCAACCAAATTCCATACTTTGTTCTCATACATGGATCCCATCTCAGATTTCATGGCCTCAAGCCATTTTGTGGAATCTGGGCTCACCATCACTTCTTCATAGTTCGCAAGTTCGTCATGATCTAGTACCATGACTTCCAGAACAGGATTACCGTACCACTCTGGTGCGGATCTCACTCTGGTTTACCTACGAGATTCGGTAGTAACTTGATCTGAAGTTACATGATCATCATCATTAGCTTCCTCACTAATTGGTGTAGTAGTCACAAGAATAGATTTCTGTGATGAACTACTTTCCAATAAGGGAGCAGGTACAGTTACCTCATCAAGTTCTACTTTCCTCCCACTCACTTCTTTCGAGAGAAACTCCTTCTCTAGAAAAACTCCGAATTTAGAAACAAAAGTCTTGCCTTCGGATTTGTGATAGAAGGTGTACCCAATAGTCTCCTTTGGGTATCCTATGAAGACATATTTCTCCAATTTGGGTTGGAGCTTATCAGGATGAAACTTTTTCATATAAGCATCACTATCCCAAACTTTAAGAAACGACAACTTTGGTTTCTTGCCAAACCACAGTTCAGATTGTGTCGTCTCAACGGACTTGGATGGTGCCCTTTTAAACGTGAATGCAGCTGTCTTTAATGCATAACCCCAAAACGATAGTGGTAGATCGGTAGGAGACATCATAGATCGCACCATATCTAATAAAGTACGGTTATGATGTTCGGACACACCATTATGCTATGGTGTTCCAGGTGGCGTGAGTAGTAAAACTATTTCACATTGTTTTAACTGAAGGCCAAACTCGTAACTCAAATATTTTACCTCTGCGATCATATTGTAGAAACTTTTATTTTCTTGTTACGATGATTCTCCACTTCACTCTGAAATTCTTTGAACTTTTCAAATATTTCAGACTTGTGTTTCATTAAGTAGACATACCCATATCTGCTCAAATCATCTGTGAAGGTCAGAAAATAATGATACCCGCCGCGAGCCTTAACACTCATCGGATCTCATACATCAGTATGTATTATTTCCAATAAGTCAGTTGCTCGCTCCATAGTTCCGGAGAACAGCGTTTTAGTCATCTTGCCCATGAGGCATGGTTCACAAGCATCAACTGATTCATAATCAAGTGATTCCAAAAACCCATTAGCATGGAGTTTCTTCATGCGCTTTACACCAATATGACCTAAACGGCAGTGCCACAAATAAGTTGCACTATCATTATTAACTTTGCATCTTTTGGTTTCAATATTATGATTATGTGTATCACTACGATCGAGATCCAACGAACTATTTTCATTGGGTGTGTAACCATATAAGGTTTTATTCATGTAAACAGAACAAAAATTTATTCTCTTACTTAAATGAATAACCGTATTACAATAAACATGATCAAATCATATTCATGCTCAACGCAAACACCAAATAACACTTATTCAGGTTCAACACTAATCCCGAAAGTATAGGGAGTGTGCGATGATGATCATATCAATCTTGGAACCACTTCCAACACACATCGTCACTTCACCCTTAACTAGTCTCTGTTTATTCTGCAACTCCCGTTTCGAGTTACTAATCTTAGCAACTGAACTAGCATCAAATACTGAGGGGTTGCTATAAACACTAGTAAAGTACACATCAATAACATGTATATCAAATATACTTATGTTCACTTTACCATCCTTCTTATCTGCCAATCACTTGGGGTAGTTCCGCTTCCAGTGACCAGTCCCTTTGCAGTAGAAACACTTAGTCTCAGGCTTAGGACCAGACTTGGGCTTCTTCACTTGAGCAGCAACTTGCTTGTTGTTCTTCTTGAAGTTCCCCTTCTTCCCTCTGCCCTTTTCTTGAAACTAGTGGTCTTGTCTATCATCAACACTTGATGTTTTTTCTCGATTTCTACCTTCGTCAATTTCCGCATTACGAAGAGCTTGGGAATCGTTTCCGTTATCCCTTGCATATCATAGTTCATCACGAAGTTCTACTAACTTGGTGATGGTGACTAGAGAATTCTGTCAATCACTTTCTTATCTGGAAAATTAACTCCCACTTGATTCAAGCGATTGTAGTACTCAGACAATCTGGGCACATGCTCACTAGTTGAGCGATTCTCCTCCATCTTTTAGCTATAGAACTTGTTGGAGACTTCATATCTCTCAACTCGGGTATTTGCTTGAAATATTAACTTCAACTCCAGGAACATCTCATATGGTCCATGACGTTCAAAACGTCTTTGAAGTCCCGATTCTAAGCCGTTAAGCATGGTGCACTAAACTATCAAGTAGTCATCATATTGAGCCAGCCAAACGTTCATAATGTCTGCATCTGCTCCTGCAATAGGTCTGTCACCTAGCGGTGCATCAAGGACATAATTCTTCTGTGCAGCAATGAGGATAAACCTCAGATCACGGATCCAATCCGCATCATTGCTACTAACATCTTTCAACACAGTTTTTCTCTAGGAAGATATCAAAATAAACACAGGGAAGCAACAACGTGAGCTATTGATCTACAACATAATTTGCAAAATACTATCAGGACTAAGTTCATGATAAATTAAAGTTCAATCAATCATATTACTTAAAGAACTCCCACTTAGATAGACATCCCTCTAATCCTCTAAGTGATTACGTGATCCAAATCAACTAAACCATGTCCGATCATCACGTGAGATGGAGCAGTTTCATTGGTGAACATCACTATGTTGATCATATCTACTATATGATTCACGCTCGACCTTTCGGTCTCCGTGTTCCGAGGCCATATCTGTATATGCTTGGCTCGTCAAGTATAACCTGAGTATTCCGCATGTGCAACTGTTTTGCACCCGTTGTATTTGAACGTAGAGCCTATCACACCCGATCATCACGTGGTGTCTCAGCACGAAGAACTTTCGCAACGGTGCATACTCAGGGAGAACACTTCTTGATAATTAGTGAGAGATCATCTTAAAATGCTACCGTCAAACTAAGAAAAATAAGATGTATAAAAGATAAACATCATATGCAATCAAAATATGTGACATGATATGGCCATCATCATCTTGCGCCTTTGATCTCCATCTCCAAAGTACTGTCATAATCTCTATTGTCACCGGCATGACACCATGATCTCCATCATCTTGATCTATATCAATGTGTCATCACACGGTCGTCTCGCCAACTATTGCTCTTGCAACTATTGCTATCGCATAGCGATAAAGTAAAGCAATTATTTGGCGCTTGCATCTTATGTAATAGAGAGACAACCATAAGGCTTTTGCCAGTTGCCGATAACTTTAAAAAAACATGATCATCTCATACAACAACTTATATCTCATCACGTTTTGACCATATCACATCACAACATGCCCTGCAAAAACAAGTTAGACGTCCTCTACTTTGTTGTTGCAAGTTTTACGTGGCTGCTACGGGCTTAAGCAAGAACCAATCTTACCTACGCATCAAAAACACAACGATAGTTTGTCAAGTTGGTGCTGTTTTAACCTTCGCAAGGACCGGGCGTAGCCACACTTGGTTCAACTAAAGTTGGAGAAACTGTCACCCGCAAGCCACCTATGTGCAAAGCACGTCGGGAGAACCGGTCTCGCGTAAGCGTACGCGTAATGTCGGTCCGGGCTGCTTCATCCAACAATACCGCCGAACCAAAGTATGACATGCTGGTAAGCAGTATGACTTATATCGCCCACAACTCACTTGTGTTCTACTCGTGCATATAACATCAACATATAAAAGCTAGGCTCGGATGCCACTGTTGGGGAACATAGTATTTTCAAAAAATTTCCTATGCACACACAAGATCATGTGATGCATAGCAACGAGAGGGGAGAGTGTTGTCTATGTACCCACGCAGACCGACTGCGGAAGCATTGACGCAACGTAGAGGAAGTAGTTGTACGTCTTCTCGATCCGACCGATCCAAGCACCGTTACTCCGGCACCTCCGAGTTGTTAGCACACGTACAGCTCGATGACGATCCCCGGGCTCCGATCCAGCAAAGCGTCGAGGAGGAGTTCCGTCAGCACGACGGCGTGGTGACGATCTTGATGTTCTACCGTCGCAGGGCTTCGCCTAAGCACCGCTACAATATGATCGAGGTGGAATATGGTGGCAGGGGGCACCGCACACGGCTAAGGAACGATCTCAAGGATCAACTTGTGTATCTAGGGGTGTCCCCTGCCTCCGTATATAAAGGATCCAAGGGAGGGGCTGGCTGGCCAAGGGGGGCGCGCCAGGAGAGTCCTACTCCCTCTGGTAGTAGGATCCCCCCCCAATAGGACTCCTTGAGGGGGGGAAAGAGAGAGAGGGGGGCCGACCACCTCTCCTAGTCCTAATAGGACTAGGGGAGGGGGGAGGCATGCGGCCACCTTGGGCTGCCCCTTTCTCCTTTCCACTAAAGCCCACTAAGGCCCATATAGCTCCCGGGGGGTTCCGGTAACCTCCCGGTACTCCGGTAAAATCCCGATTTCACCCGGAACACTTCCGATATCCAAACATAGGCTTCCAATATATCAATATTTATGTCTCGACCATTTCGAGACTCCTCGTCATGTCCATGATCACATCCGGGACTCCGAACTAACTTCGGTACATCAAAATGCATAAACTCATAATAACTGTCATCATAACGTTAAGCGTGCGGACCCTACGGTTCGAGAACAATGTAGACATGACCGAGACACGTCTCCGGTCAATAACCAATAGCGGGACCTGGATGCCCATATTGGCTCCTACATATTCTACGAAGATCTTTATCGGTCAGACCGCATAACAACATACGTTGTTCCCTTTGTCATCGGTATGTTACTTGCCCGAGATTCGATCGTTGGTATCCAATACCTAGTTCAATCTCATTACCGGCAAGTCTCTTTACTTGTTCCGTAATACATCATCTCGCAACTAACTCATTAGTTGCAATGCTTGCAAGGCTTATGTGATGTGCATTACCGAGAGGGCCCAGAGATACCTCTCCGACAATCGGAGTGACAAATCCTAATCTCGAAATACGCCAACCCAACATGTACCTTTGGAGACACCTGTCGTACTCCTTTATAATCACCCAGTTACGTTGTGACGTTTGGTAGCACCCAAAGTGTTCCTCCGATAAATGGGAGTTGCATAATCAAATAGTTATAGGAACATGTATAAGTCATGAAGAAAGAAATAGCAACATACTAAACGATCGGGTGCTAAGCTAATGGAATGGGTCATGTCAATCACATCATTCTCCTAATGATGTGATCCCGTTAATCAAATAACAACTCTTTTGTTTATGGTTAGGAAACATAACCATCTTCGATTAACGAGCTAGTGAAGTAGAGGCATACTAGTGACACTCTGTTTGTCTATGTATTCACACATGTATTATGTTTCCGGTTAATACAATTCTAGCATGAATAATAAAATTTATCATGATATAAGGAAATAAATAATAACTTTAGTATTGCCTCTAGGGCATATTTCCTTCAGCTCGAGGGTCGGAAGAGGCCATCGAGATGTCATCGGGGTCTTGTTCTTGCTGCGCCCACGTCTGTTGCTGTGGTGGGGACTGCACGATAGGGACAACCCCCTCCGTTCGGCCAGCTGTACGAGTAGTAGTCGTCACTTGGGGAGGTCGTAGCGGGCCAGTGCGCCGCGAGCCCCCAGCCTCAGTGAAACCGAGCAGACTCTGGATGGTGGCACGCCATTCATCCATTTGCTCAGCAGCTGGCTGGAACCTTAGTAGCAGCTGGGACCGCGACATAGCCTTCGTGGCTATGCTTGGCATGGAAGTTGATGACCTTGACCACACTGTCGCCTGGCTCCTAAAGGTGCCTGCGGCGGCGGCGGCAGTGGCACACCAGCGCTGCGGTGGGGCGGCCACCAGGGCAGCGGGGTCGCGCGGTGATGGCGCTCGAGGGTCTGCGGCTCCGTCGGTGGGAGGAGGGGATGTAAGCAGAGTAGACCTCCCATCCATACCTTGCGGAGCTTTACCATCGACACGCTGCTGAAGCTATTCTCCACCGACGCCTTCAGCCCCCGTGACTGCCGCAGGGGGAGTGGCGACGGCGCCACCTGCTCCTACCACGCCCCCAGCAGTGCTCACGTCCTCACTTGTCCCCGCATCTCCCGCGGCATTTGAGGCCACGGGCGGCGGAGCCTTCGAGGTAGATGGCTAGGCCGAAAGGCCGGACTTCTTCTTGGGTGCCATGGTCGATGGCGTCGTCGAAGACAAAGATGGCGATGAAGATAACGCACTATGCACGCTTTCAGGTTTGCACAAGCGATCCCCCTACCGGGCGCACCAAAGATGTCGCGGGATATCCGCGGCCACCTATGGGACCGGGCGGGCCCTTGCTAGTTCAGTGGGGGACGTCGCGTTGCACAAAGAGCAGACCAACGCGTGGCAGTGATATGTCCATTTTGCATCATGCTTTTATATCAATATTTATTGCATTATGGGTTATTATTACACATTGTGTAACAATACTTATGCCTATTCTCTCTTATTTTACAAGGTTTACATGAAGAGGGAGAATGCCGGCAGCTGGAATTCTAGGCTAGAAAAGGAGCAAATATTATAGACCTATTATGCAGTACTCCAAAAGTCCTGAAACTTCACGGGAGCACGTTTTGGAATATATAAAAAATACTGGCAAAAGAATTTACTAGAGGGTGCCCACACCCAGGCCACGAGGGTGGGGGCGCGCCCCCCTGTCTCGTGGGCCCCCTGGCAGGCCCCCGGTGCCCATCTTCTGCTATATGAAGTCTTTCGTCCGAGAAAAAATCATAAGCAAGCTCACGGGACGAAACTCCGCCGCCACGAGGCAGAACCTTGGTGGAACCAACCTAGGGCTACGGCCGAGCTGTTCTGCCAGGGAAACATCACTCCGCGAGGGGGAAATCATCACTATTGTCATCACCATCAATCCTCTCATCGGGAGGGGGTAAATCTTCATCAACGTCTTCACAAGCACCATCTCATCTCAAACCCTAGTTCATCTCTTCTATCCAATCTTTGTCTCAAAACCTCAAATTGGTACCTGTGGGTTACTAGTAGTGTTGATTACTCCATGTAGTTGATGCTAGTTGGTTTATTCGGTGGAAGATCATATGTCCAGATCCTTTATGCATATCAATACCCCTCTGATTATGAACATGAATATGATTTTTGAGTAGTTACGTTTGTTCCTGAGGACATGAGAGAAGTATTGCTATAAGTAGTCATGTTTTAACGCCTCAAGACCGGAGCTTCAGATGCCTTCCATGTTTTCCGAGTCTCGTTGGGTGATTTCTTTTGTCTGTTGCATTCATCTTTGCATCTTGAGCATTGCATCATGTCATCATGCCATCGTGCTATTTCTTTTTTTAAATAAACTCAACCAAATAAATGCATAGATATTTGATCTATTTAAATTGAGGGAACTCACATGGTGATTTCTCTTGATAACAAGTCCTCCCAATATTTTTAGGGAGCTATAAAAATATATTCCATTAATTCGGAATTTACCGCAACACACATGCATGTTAATCCCTTCCTTTCCTTCTTCAAGTTTTGACTGTCTAACTTTGCCTAATTCTTTTCCCATCTATCGTGGCTCTCTCTTTAATCTCAACATTTTTTAGCACTTCTAAAACCTAGCCCCAATTCAAACCCATTTGAATGATATTCAAATGAGTTTGAATTTAAATCTTGCATTCGCGTCAACTTCTTTCTTATTGGATCAAGCTTAGTTTTGTGGGTCCGGAAATTTATCCGCGTGTCCTACTTCTTCCCCATTACCTCCTTTCTTCTCCTTTTCCTTCTTTGTTTTTTTATGTTTTAGAAATTAAGAGAGGGAGAGAAGGGAGCCCAGCAGGCCATTTAGGACCATCTGCACCTAAACCTAGCCGGCTCCAAGGCCCACTCCCCTGGCCCACCTAACCCTCTAACCTAGCTAGCTCATTCCCCTGCGCCCCTCCTCCTCGTTCCCTCGCGCCGCCAGAGACACCCATCGCCCGATGCCCTCTGCCCCCATCCCATCTCCCTCTCCTCGATCTCCCTCGAACCCCTCCTTCTCCACTCGTTCCTCCTACAGCGCCGCCACTTACGCACGCATCGAGCCAGGAGAGCCCTGCGCAAGATCCTTCTCTCGCTCGCTGCCCACCTCCTTCTCGATCTCCCTCACTCCCTCGTCTCCTTCCCCTGCTCGTGCACCAGAGAGGAGCGACAGCCTCTCGCTCGATCCCGCACGCAGGAGCCGTGCGCCCGATCCCCACCATCGCCAGCGCGCCCGGTCGCTGGACCTCACCTGGCCTTCCTCCACCACCACCGCTGGACTGCTTCCCCTCCTGCAACCTCGTCCCCGATGCCAGCCGGAGCCCCCGCCACCACCTTGCTTCGTCGCCCGTGACCTCCTCCTCCTGGCTCTGCTCCGGCCCGCCTAGACCCATCACCTCCAGTGCCTCAAGTCCCGCGCCCGAGCCCTCTGCTTGAGCAGGAGCTCCGCCTTCCTTGTTCCGCGCCTAGGCCGATGCCATCTGCTTCGTCCTGCTACTGATCTTCCAGTTTACCGCATCGACCTCCCCTGCTCCATTTGGTGGACCACCAGGCTGCCCTCTCCTTCCCCTGCGCAGGAGCTCGCAACCACCAACATGCGCCGCCATGTACCTCGACCGCTGCTGGTTTCGGTGACCCGCCAAGGCCAGATACAACCCGTGTACCACTACTAACACCAAGACTTACGAGAACGTCTTCATGGAACGACGAGTACCAAGACGATCATTGTTCACCAAGCACACCTTCGGATACACCAAGACTCGGACCATCATGTACCCCGACATCGATGACCCTCAAGTCCGTCTACGTGGTGATGCGCCAAGTACCTTTACCGCCATCTTCGGAATCCCAAGAATGCCAAGTACCTCGACGCCCGATGCCTAGAATGACTATCGTCGCCGAGACCCTTGAACCAAAAACTTCAATTTCAACTATGTCACAAGGACGAGACCGGCGGGTCCGAAGACACCAAGTACCATGACAACCCTGAAGGTATTCGAATTCGTCAAGTTCACCTTCGAAATGTGTACCCCTACACCGCAACGAAACGCCGAGTTCCTCTCCGAACGTGTGTGCCCCTAGCGTCGACCCCGTGGATGTTAACTTCCTCGCTGTAACTCCGATCCTCTACGGGGTGTGTACGACTACGACCCGTGTATCACTACTTCCTCTTCGACTTGTGAACCTCTACTTCCACTATGATCCGCGAGTACCACTACTTTCACTACGAACTCGAACCGCCGCAAAACTTCGTGCTTCAAAGGTATAACGCCGAGACAACACCCGTGAAAGAATGCATGTGTGGTGTATGAGATGCACCCTTTGTCTGCACCATGTCCGTAGTGTCTCTCGTGGAACCCGGTTACCGGGATCACCCCATCATCCTTGCCTGACACGCTCCCGTCACTTTTCCTTTTGCATCCGTATCTCCATGAGCTACCGGAACCGAGATGTTGCCGTGGCATCATTTTCGGATTCGTTGCCGTGGCACCCTTCCGTTTCCGCCACTTTGACAAATGCTTCATAATATGCTCATGCCAACATTTTCATAAAGTTGCATAAACTTGTAATGTCATCCGCATCATGATAACAACATCAAGAATGTTTAAATTGTTGTTTGCATTAATTTGCTAAAAGCATATGGGGTTTTACCAGAATTGTTGTTTGGTGTTCCGGCCTCATTAAACTTGGTTAAATAGATAATTTCTGTATGCTTCACCTCTTGCCATGCTAACCAACATTTAATATTGTTGGGTACCTAAATGAGAGAGAACTAAATAAGTCATGTGGTGTTCCGTCAATATGGAACTCGTTGCATATTGAGCTCCACTTAATTTGTAGGATTGCTTGTGCACTCTTGCCATGCCATGCTTCATTAAACCGGACATGCATCATACTTGGTTGTACATCATGCCATGTTGATGTGATGGTTGTTCACTATGTTGTTTGCTTCTTTCCGGTGTTGCTTCTTCGGGATAGTTCCATTAACATCGCGTTTGTTGAGGATTCGTTCGACTATGTTTGTTTGTTTCTTCTTCAAGGACTCGTTCTTCTTCCTTGCGGGATCTCAGGCAAGATGACCATACCCTCGAAATCACTTCTATCTCTGCTTGCTAGTTGCTCGCTCTATTGCTATGCTGAGATACCTACCACTTGCTATAACATGCCTCCCATATTGCCATGTCAAGCCTCTAACCCACCATTCCTAGCAAACCGTTGTTTGGCTATGTTACCGCTTTGCTCAGCCCCTCTTATAGCGTTGCTAGTTGCAGGTGAAGATGGAGTTTGTTCCATGTTGGAACATGGATATGTTGGGATATCACAATATCTCTTATTTAATTAATGCATCTATATATTTGGTAAAGGGTGGAAGGCTCAGCCTTATGCCTGGTGTTTTGTTCCACTCTTGCCACCCTAGTTTCCGTCATACCGGTGTTATGTTCCTTGATTCTGTGTTCCTTACACGGTTGGGTGTTATGGGGACCCCTTGACAGTTCGCTTTGAATAAAACTCCTCCAGCAAGGCCCAACCTTGGTTTTACCATTTGCCTCACCACCACCTACTTTTCCCTTGGGAGTCGCGCTCCCCAGGGTCATCTTTATTTTAAGCCCCCCGGGCCAGTGCTTGTCTAAGTGTTGGTCCGAACTAGAGTCCTTTGCAGCGCCACCTCGGGGAAACTTGAGGGCTGGTTTTAGTTGTACGGAGCGCTCATCCGGTGTTGCACTGAGAATGAGATAGGTGCAGCTCCTATCAGGATGTCGGTGCATCGGGCGGTCTTGCTGGTCTTGTTTTACCATTGTCGAAAAGTCTTGTAACCGGGATTCCGAGCCTGGTCGGGTCTTCCTGGGAGAAGGAATATCCTTCGTTGATCGTGAGAGCTTGTGATGGGCTAAGTTGGGACACCCCTGTAGGGTTTTGAACTTTCGAAAGCCGTGCCCGCGGTTATGGGCAGATGGGAATTTGTTAATATCCGGTTGTAGAAAACATGACACTTAACTTAATTAAAATGCATCAACTACGCGTGTAGCCATGATGGTCCCTTCTCGGCGGAGTCTGGGAAGTGAACATGGTTTTGGAGTTATGTTTGTGCGTGAGTAGTTTCAGGATCACTTCTTGATCACTTCTAGTTCACGACCGTTGCATTGCTTCTCTTCTCGCTCTTATTTGCGTATGTTAGCCACCATATATGCTTAGTGCTTGCTGCAGATCCACCTCACTACCCTTTCCTACCCATAAGCTTAAATAGTCTTAATATCGTGGGTGTGAGATTGCTGAGTCCTCGTGACTCATAGATACTTCCAAACAGTTGCAGGTGCCGATGATACCAGTGCAGATAACGCAACTAAGCTCAAGTCGGAGCTTGATGAAGATCGTGTTCGTTGTGCGGTTTCCTTTTCTAGTTGATTAGTAGTGGAGCCCAGTTGGGACAATTGGGGATGTAGCATTTGGGGTGATCTTTCTTTATTTTGGTTCCGTAGTCAGACCTTGATTGTATTCTTGATGATGTAATTTTATATTTATGTGTTGTGTGAAGTGGCGATTGTAAGCCAACCCTTTATCCCTTCCTTATTCAGCACATGGGATGTGTAAAGATTACCCCTCTTGTGACATGCCTACTATGCGGTTATGCCTCTAGGTCATGCTCTGACATGTGGGAGATATAGCCGCATCGTGGGTGTTACAAGTTGGTATCAGACCCTTCCCCGACTTAGGAGCCGCCCGCTTGATCGAATCGCTGGCGTTGTTGAGTCTAAAAAAATGTTTTGAGTCTTTTAGGATTATATATATATCGGAGAGTAGGATTCTTTTTAATCCTCAGTCCCTTCGTCGATCTGGTGAGGCCTCCTGACGTTGAGTTTTGACTCTTCTCTTCTCAAATTTCACAAAAAAAATTTAGGATCACGCGGGTATCTTGGAATCGTTCCGATGGTTTTGTGACGAGAACATTGTTCTTGGTGCCTCCTGACATTTAGGGGTTGTGGCAGTGTCCCGGGGAGTTGAGCTCCGAGGTGTTGTCGTCACAATTTTATCGTTGCAGTTCTGGAATACCTGAGTTTCGCCGACATCGAAAATCTCTTTTATGCAGTTGTTGGTGAGATAACCTCGACGCCACCCAGTACTGGGGTGGGAGTTCGGGAGTATTGCCATAACTCGTGTAACGAATGCTTTTCAAAGGTTGAGGTAAACGATTTCTGAAGGTTTCTTGGTTATGTGTTGAAGGATGGATACAGCTGGATGTAGGATTTGCTAGTTTTGGGTGAGATATTATGCTTCCCTTGTATCCCCAACACCTGATTGCATAACTAGAAAGTTTCGGGAGTTTATAAGTGGGAATTCAAGTAGCTCTTAGGATATCTTTCCGACAGATGCATGATATGAGATTGGGGTTCGACGTCTAGTGGTCCGCCTATCCACGGTTGGTTTTACAGTGGTCTCATTGTGTCTTGAAGAGTCCTTGGCTATGCTGACTCGGGGACGCTTCGTATGTCATGTGCACTGCCTTGTACATGATGGTGTTGTACGATCGAGCCCGTGTGGGCCCCACCACAAAAACTTCGGACGAAATCTCTATCATATGTTTGTTCCGGCTTATTCTGCAAGCCAATCCTTTGTTTTGTTTTGACTTGTGGTATTCGAGTTGCTTCAAAGTCAAATGTTGATTCCATACCTTTCCTAAATGGTGTTCTCATATTTCCATGGGAATACTAGTCCTTCAGGATAATCCAGATTTTCATGTCAATCCTTTTCAACCGGCGTGTTTCTATTCAAGTGGATCCGATCATTTCAACATCCCCAAGATCACCTCTCGGCTTTCCCAACGTTGTTCATTTCATCTGTCCCCAAGTTTCCTTTGTTTTCCCGCCCACCCACCCCCTTTTTCTTCAAGGACTCAAATTTATTTTTCAAGTACCCTTTTATTCATGGGAAGTCTCTCCATTCTTTTCTTTCGATGGTCATATCCGGTGATTCTCATGAAGATGTTCTTCAAGTTTATCATTCTTTGTTATCATTTTCTTCTCCGGTGGATTCAATTCAAGCTTCGGTGTTGAGCTTATTCCTTTCATTTGTCCAATGTTTCTCCATGCCAGCGCACCTCTTAATCTTTCACTTCTCACTATTCAATTGTTCCGAAGTGCTCAAGGTATCTCAAAGATTCATGTTTCCACTCTGCATTCGTTCAAGTTCTTTCGAGGATGTTTTCTCTTCAAGCCATTTAAATTCAACCGGTGCAATATCTCTTTTCAAGCAATATTTTCAATGGTGTTTTCTTTTGAGTGGGCCCTAACCCACAGGTCTTTTCCCAGGATCTTACCTGACTCTTCTAATTCTTCCCGGAGTTGTCCTCAAATTTTCTCAAAGTTTGTTGTAAGAATGAGTTATTATCAGTCAAATGCCTTTCTCCAAGATCTTTCAATTCTTTTCATCGTTGGTTCAACCTTTCTAATTTCCATTCCGGAGTACCTCAACAATTCAAGGTGGTGGTTCTCTCAAACATTTGAAGACCGAAGAAGAGTTTTTCTCCAAATCTTATCCGTTCTCTGAAAGACTCGTGATTCTAGCCTGATGCCATCCTCTCATAATTGTTTTCGATTGTGAGTATTCTTTTCACCCATCCAGAGTAATTCAAGAGCCTTTTCAGTCTGATTCTCCGAAGACCATCATTTCAGGTTTATTCATTCTCAGCTTTCATCTCTCTTTCTCCAAATCTTACCGGTGCTCCATTCAAGTATTCTCTAATCAGCTCGTGATCTCTTTGTTCTCTTGTATCAAATTCCCTCAAGTATCATCTTTCCTTTTCCAATTCTTCCAGGTGAATTGTGCCTTTGCAACTTTCTTATTCAATTCTTACGGTGGTTCGGTTTAAGATTCTTCTACCTTCGTTTATCATATCAATTTATTCATTGTTTCAACCCTTCCAGTGGTTCGTTGAAGACCTTCCCAAGTTGGCGCTATATCTATCTTCACTGTTCAAGAATTCACCCAATTAATCAGTTAACGGGCCAGTTAATCGGTACTCACAGCATGGCCGAATCGAATAACACCTATTCATCGCGTTAACTTGTCAGGCCGATTAATTGGCCAGTTAGACCAATTAATAAGTTTTCATGCCGATTAATCCCTGTTGTCCCATTAACGAGTGGGCAAACCAAGCCTAAAACTTTGTCCCATAACCCCTTCCGGCCACATGCGGCTCCTTAATAGATAGGATTAATAATTTTACCTCCTCTCTATGATTTTCATATGTGTATGGCAGCATATTTCGGTATACTACTATAACGCCCTCGATGCGGCTATATCTCCCACGTGTCGAAGCACGACTTAGAGGCATAACCGCATTGAAAGCAATGTCGCAAGTGAGGTAATCTTCACACAACCGATGTAATACATAAGGTAAAAGAGATGCATAGTTGGCTTACAATCGCCACTTGACACAATTACATGAATAAAGCATTACATCATCCAAATTCAATCAAGGTCCGACTATGGAACCAAAATAAAAGAAGACTACCCCAAATGCTACACAGATCCTCGATCGACCCCAACTGGGCTCCACTACTGATCAACTAGAATGAAACAACACAAAGGACAAGATCTTCATCGAGCTCCTCCTTGAGCTTGGTTGCGTCATCTGCACGGTAACCTCGGCACCTGCAAGCTGGTTTTGGAAGTATCTGTGAGTCACGGGGACTCAGCAATCTCACACCCTCGCGATTAAGACTATTTAAGCTTATAGGAAGGGTAAAAGGTATGAGGTGGAGCTGCAGCAAGCGACTAGCATATATGGTGGCTAAACATACGCAAATGAGAGCGGGAAGAGAAGGCAAAGAACGGTCGAACAACTATGATCAAGAAGTGATCCTAGAACAACCTACGTCAAGCATAACTCTAACACCGTGTCCACTTCCCGGACTCCGCCGGAAAGAGACCATCACGGTTACACATGCGGTTGATGTATTTTAAATTAAGATCAACTTCGGGTTTTCTACAACCGGACATTAACAAATTCCCATCTGCCCATAACCGCGGGCACGGCTTTCGAAAGTTCAAATCCCTGCAGGGGTGTCCCAACTTAGCCCATCACAAGCTCTCATAGTCAACGAAGGATATTCCTTCTAGCGGGAAGACCCGATCAGACTCGGAATCCCAGTTACAAGACATCCTCGACAATGGTAAAACAAGTCCAGCAACACCGCCCGAATGTGCCGACAAATCCCGATAGGAGCTGCACATATCTCGTTCTCAGGGCACACTCAGATGAGACTAGCTACGAGTAAAACCAACCCTCAAGTTTCCTCGAGGTGGCCCCGCAGGCAGCTCGGTTCGGACCAACACTTAGAGAAGCACTGGCCCGAGGGGGGTTAAAATAAAGATGACCCTTGAGTCTGCAGAACCCAAGGGAAGGTGGTAGGTTGTTAGTGCAAATGGTAAAACCAAGGTTGGGCATTGCTGGAGGAGTTTTATTCAAGGCGAACTGTCAAGGGGTTCCTATTATAACCCAACCGCATAAGGAACGCAAAATTCGGGAACATAACACCGATATGACGGAAACTAGGGCGGCAAGAGTGGAACAAAACGCCAGGCATAAGGCCAAGCCTTCCACCCTTTACCAAGTATATAGATGCATTAATTAAATAAGAGATATTGTGATATCCCAACAAGTAAACATGTTCTGACAAGGAACAAACTTCAACCTTCACCTGCAACTAACAACGCTATAAGAGGGGCTGAGCAAAGTGGTAACATAGCCAAACAACGGTTTGCTAGGACAAGGTGGGTTAGAGGCTTGGTTCAACAATATGGGAGGCATGATAAGCAAGTGGTAGGTATCGTAGCATAGGCATAGCAAAAGAGCGAGCATCTAGCAAGCAAAGATAGAAATGATTTCGAGGGTATGGTCATCTTGCCTGAAATCCCGCAAGGAAGAAGAACGAGTCCATGAAGAAGGCAAACGGATGTAGTCGAACGGGTCCTCACAAACGGGACGTTCTCGGAACCAACCCAAAGAAGCAACACCGGAAAGAAGCACACAACATAGTAAACAACCACCACATAAGCATGGCGTGATGCACAAACAATTATGATGTATGTCCGGTTTAATGAAGCATGGCATGGCAAAGTGCAACAAACAAAACTACAAGTTAAGTGGATCTCAATATGCAACGAGTTGCATATTGACGAAACACCACGTGACTTATTTAGTTCTCTCCCATTTAAACTACTCAACAAAATTAAATGTTGGTTAACATGGCAAGAGGTGAAGCATAACAAAACTATACTATCTAAACAATTTAAATGGGGCCGGATATAACAAATAACGAATCCGGTAAATCCCCATATGCATTAGCAATTTGGTGCAACCACAAAGTTAATATTTAAATGTTATTATCATGATGCGGAGGACATGTGCAAGTTTTATGCAAGTTTTTATGAAAATGTTGATAAGAGCATTATGAAGCATTTGTCACCATGGTGGAAAGAAAAGGGGTGCCACGACAACGATAACGGTAACGGTGCCACGACAACATTCCGGTTCCGGTACTCGATTGAGATGCCGGTGCAAAAGGAAGTGTGACGAGAGCGTGTCATGCAAGATGATGGGGTGATCCCGGTTACCGGGTTCCCACGGGTGGACGGCATGGCAACGAGGAACTCGCAAAGAACAACTCGGACACGGAGCAACACATGGTTCAACTCATACATCGCAAGCATTCGATCCACGGGCGGTCGTCTCGGGGTTATACCATCGAAGCATGCGTTTCGGGCGGAACGAGTTCTATGCGATGTAAGGGAAGTAGACGTTCTCGGGACATTCGGTAGTGGAAGTAGGGGTACATGACGACGGTAGAGGTACTCGTGATCTTGGCGGCGGTAGTCGTTCACGTTCTTAGTTGCACAATTTTCGTAGATGCTCGGGATCACGGCGAGGGACTTGACGTCCACGGAGGCTTCAAGGGTCGACGGTAGTTGTTCTCGTATCGTCGTGGTACTTGGCGATCTCGGAGACGGCGGAAGACGAACTTGGCGGTTTTCATTGACCTAGTACTTGGCGTTATCTCTGGTTTGGTGATCGTTTTAGGCGTCGGACGTCGAGGTCTCCGGCCGTAGTGGTACTTGGTGAATCCCGAAACGGTCTTGGCGTCTTCGCGCGTAGGGGTACTTGTTCGTTTACTCCACGGTCTTGGCGGATCCACGTGATGGTAGTGGTACTCGCGAAGAGGTACTTTGTAGTCTCGACGACGGGCATACACGTTTTCATAGATGAACTTGACTGATCCGAGGGATTTGGGTGTCGCGGTACTTGGCAAAAGAACACGTCGAGGTACTTGGTGATGTTCCCTGTTCAGTGGTCGTTGGACTTGGCATCCTGGCCTGTAGTCGTTCGGGCTTCGTGGAAGAACTTGATGCTCACGGGGTCTCGGTCATGCCTCGGTCTTGCGGGCAACGAGGGAAGGAGCAAGGGCTCACTGGGACTTGGCACAGGCTGCATCCCGCAACGAAGCAGAGAGGAGACGAACGGCGCTGCGGGTCGAAGCAAAGGACGTAGTCGACGCGGCCGGGACGAGCAGCGAGGTAGAAGAAGCAGAACTCCGGCGACGAGGTGCAGCCGCGGAGCATTGAGCTCGGCCGGCAGCGTTCAGAGGAGGCTAGGCAGAGGTGCGGCGACCGTTTGCTGAGGAAGGCCAGCGAGGCATGGAGGTCAAGGTCGCCAAGGAAGGGAGGCAGCAGGGGCATGGCGATGCTGATGGCCTCACGGGCCATGCCGGGCGACGGGCGCGGCTTGGGGAGGCGCAGACGAAGCAAAGTCCAGCGGCGGCGAGGCGTGGACACGGGGAAGCGGATGAGGAGGATGGGACAGGGAGGCTGGCGGCGTTGGAGGATGGGATCGGGGAAGAGGTTCGAGGGGAGAGGGTGAGTGGGATCGAGGGAGATGGAGTGGCTGTGAGGGAGAGATGGGATCGAGGCCCCTGGTGCGACGCGTGCCTCTGGCGGCAGTGGGAACGAGCAGGAGGGATCAAGAGGGAGATGGTGAGAGACAGGCATCGAGGCTAGGGTTTAGAGCGGGGCGTGGCTGGGCCTTAGAGGCCGGCCCGGTAGTGAAGGACGTGGCCAGAGGCCTGGCTGGGCTGCTGGGCTCTCTTCTCCTTCTCTCTTATTTACCCAAATAGTAAAAAAAGGAAGAAAGGAAAGAGAGAAAGGAAAAAGGTTAGAGAAGGGACTTTGGCATGCGGATAGTGTTCCCGGGCTCTCAAAAATGAGCTTGAACCAGGAAAAAAATGGAAGTGGGCATGAACGAAAGTTTAAATTCAAACTCATTTGAATTTAATTCAAATGGGTTTGAACTAGGACTTGGTTTTTGAAGTGTCCAAAAATGTTGAAATTTTTGGAGGAACCTCGGCAAAAGGGAAGAGAGACGCGGGCAAGGTTTTGAAGTCAAACTCGAAGTAGAAAAGACATGGGGAATATTTGCAAGTGTGTTTATGGGTGATTCCAAATTATTGGAATATAATTTTATAGCTCCCTAATATTGGGGTATATGTTGTAAAGAGAATCACCACATGAATTCCCTCGGTTTAAATGGACCGAAGATCCATGCAACTTATTTAGTTGAGGTTTAGAACGGGGTGCATGATGACATGATGCAATGCACATGAAGCAATGATGAATGCAACGAACCAAACAAAACACCAACGAAACTCGGAACCCATGGAAGGTATTTGAAGCTCCGGTCTTGGGGCGTTACAACTACATAGCTGGGAGCATGAGAGTATGGTATAATACATTGAAAAATCTAGATATATATTGGCAAGTTTCTATTCAATCTATCGATTAATGGTCGACCAATTAATCCAGTTAATAGACCAATTCACCGATTAATTGCTACTCCTAAACTGACCGAGCAGCTACCATTTAACGATTTCTTGAACATTGTCTATCTTAATCCTTTCAACGAGAATAAGTAGTATGTCAAATCCGTTGCTTGTCATCAATTTAAATTGGTGAAGGATAAGCATAATGTAATTCTTATTCTTGTTTCATCGAGTAAATTCAACTCCTTATTTCGGAGGCTAATCAAATTCTCGTTTTCAATTGTTCATCTTTCTTTTCCTGAGTTCCAAGTTTTTCTCGGTTATATCGTCGCGAAGATCCATCTAAATCATTGCAAGGATTCACCTTGTGTTTTGAACTTCTCTTTCTTTTTATCATCCTTTTTTTACCGAAGCTCTACATGGTGGTTCATCAAGGATTTAATTCCTTCTCGAAGTGTTCATCGAGTTTCTTTTTAGAGGAGCTCAAGTATCTTCATCTTGCATTCCGAAGTGCAATTCTTTCTACCTTATCTTTTGAGATGGTGTTATGTCATTTTTGAGAATTTGTGTGTGTTTCATGATTCACAAGTTCAGGAATGGGATATTTAAACCCATCACCTTCTTCCTTGGAGTTATCTTGGTATAGATTTGACCTAAAGCCTTCCATTGGGAATGTTGCTATTTATGGTGTTTATCGATGATCCAAGTTTCCTCCTATTCTCGCGGTGAAAGAAGTTTTTCCATCTCTTCGTTCCTCTCACCTAATAAATCTTTTGGTAGTGGCAAAAATTCACCTCAAGTTTTGAATGTTTACATAAGCCCTCGCAAATCAATTCTTTTGGTGTTGATTTTCCAACAACTTCATTCAACCCTTCTTCGCGAGGATGTTTTTCAAACTCAATTGTGGTAGAAGTTGTCATTTTCTCCTCAGTTCTTTTCATTCCATTCTCCCATTTGTACCATAGGTATTGTGTCGTTGCTATCGTAAAGTATCATCCCATTTTGCCAAGTTCATATTCTTACCTTCCATTTGCAACCGGAGTGTTGTCGTAATTGATCCTTATCGTTCCTTATACATCTCATTTCTACCTGAGTGCTTGCATGTACTTCTTGTCCATCGCAACCCTTTTCTTATGTCTTTCAACCTACAAGGTTCTAGTAATGTTCCTTGTTCCTCTTTCCTAATGGAGTGTTTTCAACCTCGTTCATCTTCGTTGTATTCTTTTCTCGAAATTTGTTCAACCTCTCAAGGTTCCTTTGGTTTCACTAATTTGTCAAAGAAGCAACTTTGTTTTACCTCTTCCTCTTCCTTTTCCCTCCGATGCCATCCTAGATCTCGGGACGAGATCCTCTCATAGTGGTGGAGTGTTGTAACGCCCCAAGACCGGAGCTTCAGATGCCTTCCATGTTTTCCGAGTTTCGTCGGGTGATTTCTTTTGTCTGTTGCATTCATCTTTGCATCTTGGTACCTGTGGGTTACTAGTAGTGTTGATTACTCCTTGTAGTTGATGCTAGTTGGTTTATTCGGTGGAAGATCATATGTCTAGATCATTTATGCATATTAATACCCCTCTGATTATGAACATGAATATGATTTTTGAGTAGTTACGTTTGTTCCTGAGGACATGGGAGAAGTATTGCTATAAGTAGTCATGTTGTAACGCCTCAAGACTGGAGCTTCAGATGCCTTCCATGTTTTCCGAGTTTCGTCGGGTGATTTCTTTTGTCTGTTGCATTCATCTTTGCATCTTGAGCATTGCATCATGTCATCATGCCATCGTGCTATTTTTTTTTAAAAAAACTCAACCAAATAAATGCATAGATCTTTGATCTATTTAAATTGAGGGAACTCACATGGTCATTTCTCTTGATAACATATATCCTCCCAATATTTTTAGGGAGCTATAAAAATATATTCCTTTAATTTGGAATTTACCGCAACACACATGCATGTTAATCCCTTCCTTTCCTTCTTCAAGTTTTGACTGTCTAACTTTGCCTAATTCTTTCCCCATCTATCGTGGCTCTCTCTTTAATCTCAACATTTTTTTGAGCACTTCTAAAACCTAGCCCCAATTCAAACCCATTTGAATGATATTCAAATGAGTTTGAATTTAAATCTTGCATTCACGCCAACTTCTATCTTCTTGGATCAAGCTCAGTTTTGTGGGTCCGGAAATTTATTCGCGTGTCCTACTTCTTCCCCATTACCTCCTTTATTCTCCTTTCCCTTTGCTTTTTTCTGTTTTTAGAAATTAAGAGAGGGAGAGAAGGGAGCCCAGCAGGCCATTTAGGCCCAGTTGCACCTAAACCTAGCCGGCTCCAAGGCCCACTCCCCCGGCCCACCTAACCCTCTAACCTAGCTAGCTCGATCCCCTACGCCCTCCTCCTCGTTCCCTCGCGCCACCAGAGACACCCATCGCCCGATGCCCTCTGCCCGATCCCATCTCCCTCTCCTCGATCTCCCTCGAACCCCTCCTTCTCCACTCGTTACTCCTACAGCGCCGCCACTCACGCATGCATCGAGCCAGGAGAGCCCTGCGCTCAATCCTTCCCTCGCTCGCTGCCCACCTCCTGCTCGATCTCCCTCACTCCCTCGTCTCCTTCCCCTGCTCGTGCGCTCGAGAGGAGTGAGAGCCTCTCGCTCGATCCCGCACGCAAGAGCCGTGCGCCCGATCCCCGCCATCGCCAGCGCACCCGGTCGCTGGACCTCACCTGGCCTTCCTCCACCACCACCGCTAGCCTGCTTCCCCTCGTTCAACCTCGTCCCCAACGCCAGTCGGAGCCCCCGCCACCAGCTTGCTTCATCGCCTGCGACCTCCTACTCCTGGCTCTGCTCCGGCCCACCTAGTCCCATCGCCTCCAGTGCCTCAAGTCCCGCGCCCGAGCCCTCTGCTCGAGCAGGAGCTCCGCCTCCATTGTTCCGTGCCTAGGCCGATGCCATCCTCTTAGTCCTGCTGCTGCTCTTAACGTTGACCGCATCGACCTCCCCTACTCCATTTGGTGCACCACCAGGCTGCCCTCTCCTTCCCCTGCGCAGGAGCTCGCAGCCACCACCATGCGCCGCCATGTACCTCGACCGCCGCTGGTTTCGGTGACCCGCCAAGGCCGGATACAACCCGTGTACCACTACAAACTCCAAGACTTACGAGAACGTCTTCATGGAACGACGAGTACCACGACGATCGTTGTTCGCCAAGCACACCTTCGGATACGCCAAGACTTGGACCATCATGTACCCTGACATCGATGACCCTCAAGTCTGTCTATGTGGTGATGTGCCAAGTACCTTTACCGCCATCTTCGGAATCCCAAGAATGCCAAGTACCTCGACGCCCGATGCCTAGAACGACTACCGTCGCCGAGACCCTTGAACCCAAAAATTCAAGTTCAACTATGTCACAAGAACGAGACCGGCGGGTCCGAAGACACCAAGTACCACGACAACCTCGAAGGGATTCTAATCGTCAAGTTCATCTTCGAAACGTGTACCCCTACACCGCAACAAAACGCCTAGTTCCTCTCCGAACGTGTGAGCCCCTACCGTCGACCCCATGGATGTCAACTTCCTCGCCGCGACCCCGATCCTCTATGGAGTGTGTACGACTACGGCCCATGTATCACTACTTCCTCTTCGACTCGTGAACCTCTACTTCCACTATGATCCGCGAGTACCACAACTTTCACTACGAACTCGAACCGCCGCAAAACCGCACGCTTCAAAGGTATAACGCTGAGACGACGCCCGTGAACGAATGCATGTGTGGTGTATGAGATGCACCCTTTGTCTGCACCATGTCCGTAGTGTCTCTCGCTTCCATGCCATCAACTCGAGGGAACCCGGTTACCGGGATCACCCCATCATCCTTGCATGACACGCTCCCGTCACTTTTCCTTTTGCATCGGTATCTGCATGAGCTACCGGAACCGAGATGTTGTCGTGGCATCATTTTCGTATTCATTGCCGTGGCACCCTTCCGTTTCCGCCACTTTGACAAATGCTTCATAATATGCTCATGCCAACATTTCATAAAGTTGCATAAACTTGCAATGTCATCTGCATCATGATAACAACATCAAGAATGTTTAAATTGTTGTTTGCATTAATTTGCTAAAAGCATATGGGGTTTTACCGGAATTGTTGTTTGGCGTTCTGGCCTCATTAAACTTGCCTAAATAGATAATTTGTTTATGCTTCACCTCTTGCCATGCTAACCAACATTTAATATTGTTGGGTACCAAAACGAGAGAGAACTAAATAAGTCATGTGGTGTTCCGTCAATATGCAACTCGTTGCATATCGAGCTCCACTTAATCTGTAGGATTGCTTGTGCACTTTTGCCATGCCATGCTTCATTAAACCGGACATGCATCATACTTGGTTGTACATCATGCCATGTTGATGTGATGGTTGTTTACTATGTTGTTTGCTTCTTTCCGGTGTTTCTTCTTCGGGATAGTTCAGTTAACGCCGCGTTTGTTGAGGATTCGTTCGACTACGTTCGTTTGTTTCTTCTTCATGGACTTGTTCTTCTTCCTTGCGGGATCTCAGGCAAGATCACCATACCCTCAAAATCACTTCTATCTTTGCTTGCTAGTTGCTCGCTCTATTGTTATGCTTCGATACCTACCACTTGCTATAACATGCCTCCCATATTGCCATGTCAAGCCTCTAACCCACCATTCCTAGCAAACCATTGTTTGGCTATGTTACTGCTTTGCTTAGCCCCTCTTAGCGTTGCTAGTTGCAGGTGAAGATGGAGTTTGTTCCATGTTGGAACATAGATATGTTGGGATATCACAATCTCTCTTATTTAATTAATGCATCTATATATTTCGTAAAGGGCGGAAGGCTCGGCCTTATGGCTGGTGTTTTGTTCCACTCTTACCGCCCTAGTTTCCGTCATACTCGTGTTATGTTCCTTGATTTTTGGTTCCTTACACGGTTGGGTGTTATGGGGACCTGTTGACAGTTCGCTTTGAATAAAACTCCTCCAGCAAGGCCTAACCTTGGTTTTAGCATTTGCCTCACCACCACCAACTTTTCCCTTGGGAGTCGCACTCCCGAGGGTCATCTTTATTTTAAGCCCCCCCGAGCGAGTGCTTGTCTAAGTGTTGGTCCAAACTAGAGTCCTTTGCAACACCACCTCGGCGAAACTTGAGGGCTGGTTTTAGTTGTACGGAGCGCTCATCTGGTGTTGCCCTGAGAACGAGATATGTGCAGCTCCTATCAGGATGTCGGCGCATCGGGCGGTCCTGCTGGTCTTGTTTTACCATTGTCGAAATGTCTTGTAACCGGGATTTCGATCCTGATCGGGTCTTCCTGGGAGAAGGAATATCCTTCGTTGACCGTGAGAGCTTGTGATGGGCTAAGTTGGGACAGCCCTGTAGGGTTTTGAACTTTCGAAAGCCATGCCCGCGGTTATGGGCAGATGGGAATCTGTTAATATCCGGTTGTAGAAAACTTGACACTTAACTTAATTAAAATGCATCAACCGCGTGTGTAGCCGTGATGGTCCCTTCTCGGCGGAGTCTGGGAAGTGAACATGGTTTTGGAGTTATGTTTGTGCGTAAGTAGTTTCAGGATCACTTCTTGATCACTTCTAGTTCACGACCGTTGCATTTCTTCTCTTCTCGCAATTATTTGCGTATGTTATCCACCATATATGCTTAGTGCTTGCTGCAGATCCACCTCACTACCCTTTCCTACCCATAAGATTAAATAGTCTTGATCTCGCGGGTGTGAGATTGTTGAGTCCTCGTGACTCACAGATACTTCCAAAACAATTGCAGGTGCCGATGATACCAGTGCAGATGACGCAAATGAGCTCAAGTGGGAGCTCGATGAAGATTGTGTTCGTTGTGCGGTTTCGTTTTCTAGTTGATCAGTAGTGGAGCCCAGTTGGGACGATCGGGGATCTAACATTTGGGGTGATCTTTCTTCATTTTGGTTTGGTAGTCGGACCTTGATTGTATTCTGGATGATGTAATGCTATATTTATGTATTGTGTGAAGTGGCGATTGTAAGCCAACTCTTTATCCCTTCCTTATTCAGTACATGGGATGTGTAAAGATTACCCCTCTTGCGACATGCCTACTATGCGGTTATGCCTCTAAGTCGTGCTTCGACATGTGGGAGATATACCTGCATCGTGGGTGTTACACATGTGAATTCGGTATTCCTCGATATTTTTATGAGATGTATGTTGTCTCTCCTCTAGTGGTGTCATGTAAACGTCAACTACATGAAACTTCACCATTGTTTGGGCCTAAAGGAAGGCATTGGGAAGTAATAAGTAGAAGATGGGTTGCTAGAGTGATAGAAGCTTAAACCCTAGTTTATGAGTTGCTTCGTAAGGGGCTGATTTGGATCCAAATGTGTCATGCTATGGTTAGGTTTACCTTAATACTTCTTTTGTAGTTGCGGATGCTTGCAATAGGGGTTAATCATAAGTGGGATGCTTGTCCAAGGAAGGGCAGTACCCAAGCACCGGTTCACCCACATATCAAATTACCAAAGTACCGAACGTGGATCATATGAACGTGATGAAAACTAGCTTGACGATAATTCCCATGTGTCCTCAGGAGCGCTTTCCTTTATATATGAGTTTGTCCAGGCTTGTCCTTTTCTACAAAAAGGATTGGGCCATCTTGCTGCACCTTATTTACTTTTATTACTTGCTACCCGTTACAAATTACCTTATCACAAAACTATCTGTTACCGATAATTTCAGTGCTTGCAGAGAATACCTTACTGAAAACTGCTTATCATTTCTCTTCTGCTCCTCATTGGGTTTGACACTCTTACTTATCTAAAGGACTATGATAGATCCCCTATACTTGTGGGTTATCAAGACTCTTTTCTGGCGCTGTTGCCGGGGAGTTAAGCGCCTTTGGTAGGTGGAATTTGGTAAGGAAACATTTGAGGGGCTTGTTTGTGGTATCTTCACCCCGACCAGTTGAGCAAATAGTTGCTCCTCAACCTACTAAACGCACTAAAAATGTTTACTATGAAATTCCTTCAAGTATGATAGAGAAACTGCTAGCTAATCCTTTTACAGGTGATGGAACATTACATCCTGATTTGCACCTAATCTATGTGGATGAAGTTTGTGGATTATTTAAGCTTGCAGGTATGCCCAAGGATGTTATGAAGAAGAAGATCTTCCCTTTATCTTTGAAGGGAAAGGCATTGACATGGTTTAGGCTATGTGATAATATGGGACCATGGAACTACAACCGATTGAAATTGGAATTTCAACAAAACTTTTATCCTATGCATCATGTTCATCGTGATCGTAATTATATATATAATTTTTGGCCTCGCAAAGGAGAAAGCATCTCTCAAGCTTGGGGGAGGCTTAAGTCAAAGTTATATTCATGCCCCAATCATGAGCTCTCAAGAGAAATTATTATTCAAAAAATTTATGCTCGGCTTTCTCTCAATAATCGCTCCATGCTCGATACTTCTTGTACTTGTTCTTTTATGATGAATACTATTGAATTCAAATGGGATTTATTGGAGAGAATTAAATGCAACTCTGAAGATTGGGATCTCGACAAAGCTAAGGAGTCAGGTATAACCCCAAAGTTTGATTGTGTTAAATCTTTTATGGATACTGATGCCTTTCGTGAATTTAGCACAAAATATGGACTTGACTCTGAGTTAGCTTCTTTTTATGAATCCTTTGCTACTCATGTTGATCTCCCTAAGGAGAAGTGGTTTAAATATAATCCTCACATTGAAGTAAAAGTAGTTGCACCTATTAAAGTTGAAGAAAAGACTATCACTTATAATGTTGATCCTGTTGTTCCTACTGCTTATATTGAGAAACCACCTTTCCGTGTTAGAATAAAGGATCATGCTAAAGCTTCAACTGTGGTTCGTAAGAGTAATACTAGAATACATACACCCCCTGAGAAAAATTAAAGTTGAGCCTAGTATTGCTATGGTTAAAGATCTCTTGGTCGATAATATTGATGGGCATGTTATTTACTTCTGTGATGAAGCTGCTAGAATAGCTATACCTGATACTAAAAATAAACATAGACCTATTGTAGGCACGCCTGTTATTTCTGTTAAAATAGGAGATCATTGCTATCATGGCTTATGTGATATGGGTGCTAGTGCAAGTGTAATACCTCATTCCTTATACAATGAAATTATGCATGATATTGCACCTGCTGAGATAGAAGAGATAGATGTTACAATTAAGCTTGCCAATAGAGATACTATTTCACTAGTTGGGATTGTTAGAAATGTCGAAGTCTTATGTGGGAAAGATAAATATCCTGCTGATTTTCTTGTTCTTGGTTCCCCACAAGATGACTTTTGTCCCTTTATATTTGGTAGACCCTTCTTGAATATTGTTAATGCTAAGATAGACTGCAAAAAGGATATTGTTTCTGTTGGTTTAGGGAATATGTCTCATGAATTTAACTTTGCTAAATTTCGTAGACAACCCCATGATAAAGAATTGCCTAGTAAAGATGAAATTGTTGGTCTTGCTTCTATTGCCGTGCCTCCAAATGATCCTTTAGAACAATATTTTTTAGACCATGAAAATGGTATGTTTATGAATGAAAGAAGGGAAATAGATGAAGTATTCTTTAAATAGGGATCTATTTTAAAACAGAACTTGCATATTGAAATTCTAGGGGATCCTCCTCCACCCAAGGGTGATCCCGTGTTTGAGCTTAAACCATTACCTGATACTCTTAAATATGCTTATCTTGATGAGAAAAAGATATATCCTGTTATTATTAGTGCTAACCTTTTAGAGAATGAAGAAAAGAAATTATTGAAAACATTGAAGAAGCACCGTGCTGCTATTGGATATACTCTTGATGATCTTAATGGCATTTGTCCCACTCTATGCCAGCACAAAATAAAATCGGAGAAAGATGTGAAACCGGTTGTTGATCACCAACGACGGTTAAATCCTAAGATGAAAGAAGTGGTAAGAAAAGAAATACTAAAGCTTCTGGAGGCAGGTATAATTTATCCCGTTGTTGATAATCAGTTGGTAAGTCATGTCCATTGTGTCCCTAAGAAGGGAGGTATTACTGTTGTTCCTAATGATAAAGATGAATTGATCCCATAAAGAATTGTCATAGGCTATAGAATGGTAATTGATTTTCGCAAATTAAATAAAGCTACTAAAAAGGACATTACCCTTTACCTTTTATTGATAAAATGCTAGAAAGATTATCCAAACATATACATTTTTGCTTTCTAGATGGTTATTTTGGTTTCTCTCAAATTCCTGTGTCAAAAGAAGATCAAGAAAAGACAACTTTTACTTGCCCTTTCCGTACCTTTGCCTATAGACGTATGCCTTTTGGTTTATGCAATGCACTTGCTACCTTTCAAAGATGTATGACTGCTATATTCTTTGACTTTTGTGAAAAGATTGTTGATTTTTTTATGGATGATTTCTCCATATATGGAACTTCTTTTGATGATTTCTTAAGCAACCTTGATCGAGTTTTGCAGAGATGTGAATAAACTAATCTTGTCTTGAATTGGGAGAAGTGCCACTTTATGGTTAATGAAGGTATTGTCTTGGGGCATAAAATTTCTGGAAGAGGTATTGAAGTTCATAAAGCTAAAGTTGATGCTATTGAAAAGATGTCGTGTCCTAAGGACATTAAAGGTATAAGAAGTTTCCTTGGTCATGTCGGTTTTTATAGGAGGTTCATTAAGGACTTCTCTAATATTTCCAGGCCTCTGACTAATCTCTTACAAAAAGATGTTCCTTTTGTCTTTGATGATGATTGTGTAGAAGCATTTGAAATACTTAAGAAAGCTTTGATTTCTGTACCTATTGTTCATCCTCCTGATTGGAATTTACCCTTTGAAATTATGTGTGATGCTAGTGATTATGCCGTAGGTGTTGTGTCAGGATAAAGAGTTGATAAGAAATTAAATGTTATCCAATATGCTAGTAAAACTCTAGAGAGTGCCCAAAGAAATTATGCTACTAATGAAAAAGAATTTTTAGCAGTTGTATTTGCTTGTGATAAGTTCAGACCTTACATTGTTGATTCTAAAGTAACTGTTCACACAGATCATGCTGGTATTAAATATCTTATGGAAAAGAAAGATGCTAAACCTAGACTTATTAGATGGGTTCTCTTATTACAAGAATTTGATTTGCATATTATTGATAGAAAAGGAGCTGAGAACCCCGTTGCAGACAACTTGTCTAGGTTAGAGAATCTTCTTGATGACCCACTACCTATTGATGATAGCTTCCCTGATGAACAATTATCTATCATAAATACTTCTCGTACTGCTCCATGGTATGCTGATTATGCTAATTATATTGTCGCCAAATTTATACCACCTAGTTTCACATACCAGCAAAAGAAAAAGTTTTTCTATGATTTAAGACATTACTTCTAGGATGACCCACATCTTTATAAAGAAGGAGTAGATGGTGTTATTAGACGTTGTGTACCTAAGCATGAATAGGAACATATCCTACGCAAGTGTCACTCTGAGGCCTATGGAGGACACCACGTTGGAGACAGAACTACGCATAAGGTATTGCAATCCGGTTTTTATTGGCCTACTCTCTTCAAAGATGGCCGTAAGTTTGTCTTGTCTTGTGATGAATGTCAAAGAATTGGTAATATTAGTAGACATCAAGAAATGCCTATGAACTATTCACTTGTTATTGAACCATTTGATGTTTGGGGCTTTGATTATATGGGACCGTTTCCTTCCTCTAATGGGTATACACATATTTTAGTTGTTGTTGATTACGTTACTAAGTGGGTAGAAGCTATTCCAACTAGTAGTGTACATCATAAAACCTCTATCAATATGCTTAAAGAAGTTATTTTTTCGAGGTTTGGAGTCCCTAGATAATTAATGACTTATGGTGGTTCACATTTTATTCATGGTGCTTTTCGTAAAATGCTTGCTAAGTATGATGTTAATCATAGAATTGCATCTCCGTATCATCCACAGTCTAGTGGTCAAGTAGAACTGAGCAATAGGGAGCTTAAATTAATTTTTCACAAGACTGTTAATAGACTAGAAAGAATTGGTCCAAGAAACTTGATGATGCATTATGGTCTTATAGAACTGCATATAAAAATCCTATGGGTATGTCACCGTATAAAATGGTTTATGGAAAAGCATGTCACTTACCTCTCAAAGTAGAACATAAGGCATATTGGGCCATTAAAGAGATCAACTATGACTTCAAACTTGCCGGTGAGAAGAGACTATTTGACATTAGCTCACTTGATGAATGGAGAACCCAGGCCTATGAGAATAGCAAACTGTTTAAAGAAAAAGTTAAAAGATGGCATGACAAAATGATACAAAAACGTGAATTTAACGTAGGTGATTATGTATTGTTATACAATTCTCGTTTAAGATTTTTTGCAGGAAAACTCCTCTCTAAATGGGAAGGTCCTTACGTCATCGAGGAGGTCTATCGTTCCGGCGCCATAAAAATCAACAACTTCGAAGGCACAAATCCGAGGGTGGTGAACGGTCAAAGAATCAAACATTATATCTCAGGTAATCCCATAAATGTTGAAACTAATGTTATAGAAACTGTAACCCTGGAGGAATACATAAGGGACACTTTATAGAACGTTCCAGACTCCGAAAAGGAAGAGGTATGTGGTACGATAAGTAAACCGACTCCAAAACAGTTCTAATAGCAATTTTTCTCCGTTTTGGAATATTTAAGAAAATAGGAAAATAAGAAGCGGTCCGGGAAGGACACGAGGCCCCCAAGGACAAGTTCTTCGAGAAGGTCATCAACCCCTACCTCGCGGAAGTGCTGCAACATCCTCAAACTATTGAGATGCGTGAGGGGTTGCTGCACATCCGCGATGTTGAGGGACCAAGGAGGACGAGAAGCATGGAGACAAGGCTCGAGGAAATGGAGCAACAAGTTTTCAAGTGCCAGGAGATGGTGGAACATGGACTCGACACCAATCATATAATGATCACGGAGTTCACCAACAACCACAAGCTGGATGCATGGCAAGAACATTGGGGAGGCCATCTTCAAGCTTCATGAGAGAATGGAGCACCTCCAAGCCCAGATCTATGAATTGCAAAACCAAAACTGTGTGTATGAATATAGATTCAAGAGGATGAGTTTGGCTGTAGATTTGAGGATCCCGGAGACTTGATCATCCTTTTACGATGGTGAGCCTATGCCTTGGAAGATGGATGACAAGCCTTCATCATCAACAACTCCACCATCACCACCCACGAGGAAAGATATATAAACACATGGGTATGGGCACTCCCCTTGGCAACTGCCAAGCTTGGGGGAGGTGCCCTAGTATCATATCACCATCACACTCCTATCTTTACCATTTTTCTTAGTTCCATCCTTTTGGTTATGTCTTTATCTAGTAGAATAAAGTTAGTATGATTTAGTTTTGAGTTTTGCTTTATGATCTTTCTATGAAATCGAGTCTGTGAGCTATATATAATAAAGATTAGTTATGAGTCAAGGGTCGGATTATTTTGCCATGATCTGGAGGGAATAAAAATAAAAGAGAAGAGAAAGAATAAAAAGAAGTAAAGAGATCATATGGATCTTATGGAGAGTAATGACTTCAATATGAAGAGTATGATGAATAAAAGTTGTTGAAAGTTGACAAACATAGTTTTGGTCATCGTTGCAATTAATAGGAAGTAATAAAGAAAGAGAGATTTTCACATATAAATATACTATCTTGGACATCTTTTATGATTGTGAGCACTCATTAAAATATGACATGCTAAAGAGTTGATGTTGGACAAGGAAGACACCGTAATGGGTTATGTTTTCTTACATCCAAAGTAAATCATATTGTCTTGGATCATCCAACATTTCGAGCTTGCCCTTCCCCCTCCCGCTAGCCAAATTCTTTGCACCAAGTAGAGATACTACTTGTGCTTCCAAATATCCTTAAACCCAGTTTTGCCATGAGAGTCCACCATATCTACCTATGGATTGAGTAAGATCCTTCAAGTAACTTGTCATTGTTGCAAGTAATAAAAATTGCTCTCTAAATATGTATGATTTATTAGTGTGGAGAAAATAAGCTTTATACGATCTTGTGATGTGGAAGAAGTAAAAGCGACGGAATGCATAATAAAGGTCCATATCACAAGTGGCAATATAAAGTGACGTTCTTTCGCATTAAGATTTTGTGCATCCAACAATGAAAGCACATGACAACCTCTCCTTCCCTCTGAGAAGGGCCTATCTTTTATTCTTGTCTTAAACTTCATACAAGAGTCATGGTGATCTTCGCCTTTCCTTTTTACATTTTATCCTTTGGCAAGCACAATGTGTTGGAAATATCTTGATATATATAGCTAATTGGATGTGGGTTTTCATGAACTATTATTGTTGACATTACCCTTGAGGTAAAAGGATGGGAGGCAAAACTATAAGCCCCTATCTTTCTCTGGGTCTGATTAAAACTTCACACCCATAAATATTGCGTGAGTGTTAGCAATTGTGAAAGCCTGAATGATAGTTGAGTATGTGGACTTGCTGAAAAGCTCTTATATTGACTCTTTCCGATGTTATGATAAATTGCAATTGCTTCAATGACTGAGATTATAGTTTGTTAGTTTTCAATGAGGTTTCTTATTCATACTTGAAATTGTGAATGAATTGTTACTTTATCATAAGAAATCACATGAGAGTATATATATGTTGCTGTTATAAGAATGATCATGATGCCCTCATGTCCGTATTCTATTTTATCGACACCTCTATCTCTAAACATGTGGACATATTTTTTGATATGGGCTTCAGCTTGAGGACAAGCGAGGTCTAAGATTGGGGGAGTTGATACGTCCATTTTGCATCATGCTTTTGTATCGATATTTATTGCATTATGGGCTGTTATTACACATTATGTCACAATACTTATGCCTATTCTCTCTTATTTTACAAGGTTTACATGAAGAGGGAGAATGCCGGCAGCTGGAATTCTGGGCTGGAAAAGGAGCAAATATTAGAGACCTATTCTGCACAACTCCAAAAGTCTTGAAACTTCACGGGAGCATGTTTTGGAATATATAAAAAATACTAGCGAAAGAATTTACCAGAGGGGCCCACACCCAGGCCACGAGGCTGGGGGGCGTGCCCTACCCCCTCGGCGCGCCCCCTGTCTCGTGGCCCCCTTGGCAGGCCCCTGTGCCCATCTTCTGCTATATGAAGTATTTCGTCCGAGAAAAAAATCATAAGCAAGCTCACGGGACAAAACTCCGCCGCCACGAGGCAGAACCTTGGCGGAACCAGTCTAGGGCTCCGGCGGAGCTGTTGTGCGGGGGAAGCATCCCTCCGGGAGGGGTAAATCATCACCATCGTCATCACCATCGATCGTCTCATCGGGAGGGGGTCAATCTTCATCAACATCTTCACCAGCACCATCTCATCTCAAACCCTAGTTCATCTCTTGTATCCTATCTTTGTCTCAAAACCTCAGATTGGAACCTGTGGGTTACTACTAGTGTTGATTACTCCTTGTAGTTGATGCTAATTGGTTGATTCGGTGGAAGATCGTATGTTCAGATCCTTTATGCATATTAATACCCCTTTGATTATGAACATGAATATGATTTGTGAGTAGTTACGTTTGTTCCTGAGGACATGTGTAACGCCCCGAGACCGATGTGCCAGGTGTCTTCCAGTTATTCGTTGTTGTTTGCCTTGTCTTTGCTTGCGTGTCATGCATTGCATATGATGTCATCATGTGCATTTCATTTGCATACATGTTCGTCTCATGCATCCGAGCATTTTCCCCGTTGTCTGTTTTGCAATCCGGCGCTCCTATGTCATCCGGTGTCCCTTTCTATCTCTTTTCGTGTGCGGGTGTTAAAAGTTTCCGGATTGGACCGAGACTTGTCACGCGGCCTTGGTTTACTACCGGTAGACCGCCTGTCAAGTTTCGTGCCATTTGGACTTCGTTTGATACTCCAACGGTTAACCGAGGGACCGAAAAGGCCTCGTGTGTGTTGCAGCCCAACACCCCTCCAAAGTGTCCCAAAACCCACTTAAACCTCCTCCATCCTCTCGGTCGTTCGATCACGATCGCGTGGCTGCAAACCACACCTCATTTGGAGCTTCCTAGCTCCCTCTACCTATAAATATGTGATTCCCTCCCCAAAATTCGCGGTACAAACCCTAGTCCTCTATCACCTCGTGCTCGGACATTTCTTCCACCGACGGACATGTCCGCCCTCCACCTCGCTCCGGCCAGTGGCGTCGCGCCACGTCACCCAGCCGCCGCCGTCAACCAACCGGATGCCGCCACCTCACCTCCCGCCGCCCTCTCTCTCTCCTCTCGCGCGGCCGGGCCCGCGGAGCCCGCGGCCTGCCCGCCCGAGCCGCCCCGGGCCAGATCCGCCGCCTCCTGGATCGGTCTCCACCGCCCGCGCGCCAGGCGCCTCTGCTCGCCGGAACCTCGTCGGCCGCATCGCCCGAACGCCTGCGCCGCGCCGCCGCCATCTCTGCCGCCGTCGCCTGCTCACATGCCGGCGCGCCCCCGCCGCCCCAAGCTGCTCTTGCCGGCGCCGCCACCTTCGGCCGCCGACCCCGCCGGACTCCGCGCTGCCGACCCGAGCACGTCGGCCCTCTCCTCCTTTCCCGACACCGTTCCTCACCCTCGCCGAAGACGCGAGCTCGCCAGAGCTCGAGCCGCCCCTCGCCGGCATCTTCCTCCACTCCGGTCGGATCTAGTCGGGTGGACCAGATCCACCAATCCCCGGAACCAAATGGCTCCTTCCCCACGTCCCGGATATCCTCATCCCGTGTTGACTTTTCGCGGAGGTAAAATTCCACCAAGTCCCCGAAGTTTCCAGATTCATATGCCTCTATTCATCATGTCGTAACTTTGCGTCCGTAGCTCCGTTTTGCGCGTGTAGCATATCAAAATGTTCGTCTCAACGAGTACATCATTTCATATCATTGCATCATTTTCATTTGGGCTCATCTTGACGCCCGAAATGTCGTTGGAAGAGGGCTATGTGAGTAATTTCCCAGATCTGTTTCATCAAATAGTTATTTGTCATTTTTGCCATGTTTAATGTGTGCATGATATGATCCTGAGATCTACATGTGTTTTGTCATATGCCATGCCATCTTTACAGAGGTGCTTGCCATGTATTTTTGTGGTGTTTGTGGTGACTATCACAAGCTTGCAAAGTAGCGTAATCGGTAATGTTGATTTCAGGGACTTAGAATTTCACTAAGTCCTTGTCCTGATTTTATTATTATGCCATATGTGCATGTTGTTTCCTAGTGATCCATGCCTATTTTGAGGATGATCAGTAAGGATGTTTTGTTAACATTGTGGTGCTCTATCCATCCATGTCTTTGTTTTCATTTATGGAGCACCCTAGCTTGAGTCAATCGAGCTCTACTTTTTCTATATCGTGAATCCTGGCAGATTGTTGACTTGTTAGCGATTTTGCCGAGGATGTTGCTATTGATCCGTGCATGCTATGTTGTTGTTCTTGCCATGTATAGCTTCTATGCCATGTATTCTTGATGGGTGTATGCTTAGTTTGTCATTCCTTGCTCTATAGTGAGTGCATCAAGCTCATAAACATGCCTACTCGTTAACTATTTTGCATGCTCCAGTTTTTCTCTAAGTCTGAATCTGTTTATGTTTTTGCCATGTTCACATGCTTGCAATTGTATTTTCTGAACCCTTTTGGCTCAAGGTCATTAAGGGACTTTTGTTAAGTGCTTTGAGTAGCTTCATTCCATGCCTTGCTTTGCCATGATATGTTCCTATAGCATGTAGTTTTCATGCTCTAAAGTGTGCTTCCTGATGATAAACCCCAGACTTGTGTTAATTTCACCAAGTCTGAAACCTGTTATCATTTGCACTTTTTCCATGCTTGTTTGAGCCTGTTAATGGATGAATTAGCTGTAGCTCAATGTTCATCTTTTGTCAAGCATCATGAGTGGATCCCTGCCATGTATTTTGTTGTCATGTTTGAGTGCTGTAGCATATTTATCTTGATGCATTTAGATGACTATTTGTTGATTATCGCAGACCGGTGCCATATATGTTTTGCTTGCCATTTCCAAACCGTGCATCCGATTCCGGTGATCTTTATATCGATTTCAACTGAAATCACCTCATCTTTCCAGTGGCACTCTTGGATTTCCATGTTGAGGCAAGGTCCAATCATTCCTTTGCAAATCATGCATATGCATATGCATCGCATACCGCATCCCGCATATCATACCATGTTCATGTGTGGTTTGTTTACTATGTTGTGTGCTTCTTTCCGGTGTTGCTTCTTCGGGTTGGTTCCGTATTGTCGCGTTTGTGAGGACCCGTTCTTCTACGTCCGTGTGTCTTCTTCGTGGGCTCGTTCTTCTTCCTTGCGGGATTTCAGGCAAGATGACCATACCCTCAAAATCACTTCTATCTTTTCTTGCTAGTTGCTCGCTCTTTTGCTATGCCTATGCTGCGATACCTACCACTTGCTTATCATGCCTCCCATATTGTGAACCAAGCCTCTAACCCACCTTGTCCTAGCAAACCGTTGTTTGGCTATGTTACCGCTTCGCTCAGCCCCTCTTATAGCATTGTTAGTTGCAGGTGAAGATTGAAGTTTGTTCCTTGTTGGAACATGGAGAGGTTGTTCCTTGTTGGAACATGTTTACTTGTTGGGATATCACAATATATCTTATTTAATTAATGCATCTATACACTTGGTAAAGGGTGGAAGGCTCGGCCTTATGCCTGGTGTTTTGTTCCACTCTTGCCGCCCTAGTTTCCGTCATATCGGTGTTATGTTCCCGGATTTTGCATTCCTTACGCGGTTGGGTTATAATGGGAACCCCTTGACAGTTCGCCTTGAATAAAACTCCTCCAGCAATGCCCAACATTGGTTTTACCATTCGCCACCTTGCCTTTTCTTTTCCCTTGGGAGTCGCGCTCCTGAGGGTCATCATTATTTTACCCCCCCGGGCCAGTGCTCCTCTGAGTGTTGGTCCAAACTAGAGCCCTGTGCAGCGCCCATCTGAGTGTTGGTCCAAACTCGAGGTTTGGTTTTAGTTGTTTGGAGCTCTCATCTGAGTGTGCCCTGACAACGAGATATGTGCAGCTTCTATCGGGATTTGTCGGCACATTCGGGCGGTGTTGCTGGTCTTGTTTTACCATTGTCGAAATGTCTTGTAACCAGGATTCCGAGTCTGATCGGGTCTTCCCGCTAGAAGGAATATCCTTCGTTGACCATGAGAGCTTGTGATGGGCTAAGTTGGGACACCCCTGCAGGGATTTGAACTTTCAAAAACCATGCTCGCGGTTATGGGCAGATGGGAATTTGTTAATGTCCGGTTGTAGAAAACCTGAAGTTGACCTTAATTAAAATACATCAACCGCGTGTGTAACCGTGATGGTCTCTTTCCGACGGAGTCCGGGAAGTGAACACAGTGTTGGAGTTACACTTGACGTAGGTTGTTCTAGGATCACTTCTTGATCATAGTTGTGCGAACGTGCTTTGCCTTCTCTTCTCGCTCTCATTTGCGTATGTTAGCCACCATATATGCTAGTCGCTTGCTGCAGCTCCACATCATACCTTTACCTTACCCATAATCTTACATAGTCTTGATCGCGAGGGTTTGAGATTGCTGAGTCCCCGTGACTCACAGATACTTCCAAAACCAGTCTGCAGGTGCCGATGATACCGTGCAGATGATTCAACCAAGCTCAATGAGGAGCTCGATGAAGACCTTGTCCTTTGTGTTTGTTTCATTCTAGTTGATCAGTAGTGGAGCCCAGTTGGGGTCGATCGGGGATCTGTCTAGCATTGAGGTAGTCTTCTTTTATTTTTGTTCCGTGGTCGGACCTTGATTGTATCTGGTTGATGTAATGCTTTATTCATGTAATTGTGTGAAGTGGCGATTGTAAGCCAACTATGTATCTCTTTCCCTTATGTATTACATGGGTTGTGTGAAGATTACCTCACTTGCGACATTGCTTTCAATGCGGTTATGCCTCTAAGTCGTAGTTCGACACATGGGAGATATAGCCGCATCGAGGGCGTTACAACATGGGAGAAGTCTTGCTATAAGTAGTCATGTGAATTTTGTATTCGTTCGATATTTTGATGAGATATATGTTGTCTCTCCTCTAGTGGTGTCATGTGAACGTCGACTACATGATACTTCACCATTGTTTGGGCTTAGAGCAAAGCATTGGGAAGTAATAAGTAGATGATGGGTTGCTAGAGTGATAGAAGCTTAAACCCTAGTTTATGAGTTGCTTTGTAAGGGGCTGATTTGGATCCAAATGTTTCATGATATGTTTAGGTTTACCTTAATACTTCTTTTGTAGTTGCGGATGCTTGCAATAGGGGTTAATCATAAGTGGGATGATTGTCCGAGGAAGGGTAGTACCCAAGCACTGGTTCACCCACATATCAAATTATCAAAGTACCAAACGCGAATCATATGAACGTGATCAAAACTAGCTTGACGATAATTCCCATGTGTCCTCGGGAGCGTTTTCCTTTAAATAAGAGTTTGTCCAGGCTTGTCCTTTGCTAGAAAAAGGATTGGGCCATCTTGCTGCACCTTATTTACTTTTATTACTTGCTACCCGTTACAAATTACCTTATTACAAAACTATCTGTTACCGATAATTTCAGTGCTTGCAGAGAATACCTTACTGAAAACTACTTATCATTTCCTTCTGCTCCTTGTTGGGTTCGACACTCTTACTTATCAAAAGGACTATGATAGACCCTATACTTGTGGGTCATCAGGCAGCACGGCAGAGAGCACACAAGCAATTTACCCAGGTTCGGGCTGCCGCGAGGCATAAGACCCTACTCCAACTTTGGTGGATTGATGGTGGAAATGAACGTGGTGGTGTGTGGTACACTTGCCCGGCAAAGCATGACTCAAGGCTACGGTGACCACAACCGTATGGTGGCTTGGGTTTTGTAAAGTTTTCAACCTCTAACCCTCTCCTACGACTGCCAAGGGCCTCCTTTTATAGATTAATGGGTCACCACAGTGGAAAAACACTCATTACCAACTGATATGATAGCAAATAGTGCTATCATACCTAACTCTGCGGGCTGGCAGGGTGCATTAAATGCACCGCTCAGTGTCACATCACTAGCTGCCCGGCAAGGCCGGTCGGGCTTATCTCTCCAGCTCCGCGCCTATTCTATTGACACGTCACTAGACGGGTGTCACCTGTGGGTTTCTTCCATAGGAGATGGCTGCCATTTGGTGAATGCTGCCACTTAATCACCTTGCGGCTTGACACTGCACTGATTGACGACGTGGGTCATACTTGCGTAGGTGCTGCCGGGGAGTCTTGGCTGCTTGCTTCTGGTGGTGGCCTGGCCCCTTGCCGGGCTCGCCTGCCCGGTGAGGGAGGCCCTTCTCTTGCCGATATCATGTTCCTTCGGCTCGACCTCGATCCGTCTGAGCTGCATGTTTGTTCTTCAAGCCTCTATGTTCTTCAACCTATGACTTAAGTTGGTGCTTCAATCTTGATCTTGTGCATGTGCACAGTTGGGCAACATATCCGGGGTCTGTTGCACCGACAGATGCCTATATTCATGATCATTGCCTTAGATATCATCATAATTATGCGGTTTTCTATCAATTGCACGACAGTAATTTGTTCACCCACCGTAATATTTTCTATCTTGAGAGAAGCCTCTAGTGAAACCTATGGCTCTCGGGTCTATTTTCCATCATATAAGTTTCCGATCTATAATTTTAGTTTCCAATTTACTTTCTTTTCAATCTTTTACTTTCCGTTCCATAAACCAAAAATATTACTTTATCGTTTATCCATCTATATCAAATCTCACTTTGCAAATAATCGTGAAGGGATTGACAACCTCTTTATCATGTTGGGTGCAGGTTGGTGTTTGTTTGTGCATGTATTCAGTGGCTTGTCACGTTGTCTCCTACTGGATTGATACCTTGGTTCTCGAAACTGAGGGAAATACTTACTCTACTTTGTTGCATCACCCATTCCTCTTCAAGGGAAAAACCAACACAAGCTAAAGAGGTAGCAGGAAGAGTTTCTGGCGCCGTTGCCGGGGAGATCTACGCCAAGCCGAGACATACCAAGTACCCATCATAAATTCTCATCCCTCGCATTACATTATTCTCCATTCACCTCTCGTTTTCCTCTCCCCAATTCTAAAATGATTTCCAAAAATATTCTCCTTTTCCTCGGCCTTCTTTCATTCGTCTTCTTCGCTTGCTTTTTATGTGGTCATGTGTTGGATTGCTTGCTTTGTCATGATGGCTCAAGATAATACCAAATTGTGTGTTTTTTCCAACACCAACAACAATGATTTTATTAGTACTCCGATTGCTCCCGATGCTAATGCAAAATCTTGTGAAATTAATACCGCTTTGCTGAATCTTGTTATGAAAGATCAATTTTCTGGCCTTCCCAATGAAGTTGCCGCATCCCATCTTAATAATTTTGTTAATTTGTGTTATAAAAGATGTGGATAATGATATTGTCAAACTGAAGCTATTTCCGTTCTCACTTAGGGATCGCGCTAAAACTTGGTTTTCATCTTTACCTAAAAATAGTATTGATTCATGGAACAAGTGTAAACATGCTTTTATTTCCAAGTATTTTCCACCCGCTAAGATCATCTCCCTTAGGAACGATATTATGAATTTTAAGCAACTTGATCATGAACATGTTGCACAATTTTGGGAGAGGATGAAATTGATGATTATAAATTACCCTACGCATGGGTTGAATTTGTGGATGATTATACAAAATTTCTATGTTGGGTTGAATTTTTTCTTCTAGAAATCTTTTAGATTCGGCCGCGGGAGGCACTTTTATGGAAATTACTTTAGGATAAGCTACTAAACTCCAAGATAATATTATGGTAAATTATTCTCAATGACATACCGAAAGATCTTCCACTAGTAAAAAGGTGCATGCTATAGAAGAGATTAAAGTTTTGAGTGGAAAGATGGATGAGCTTATGAAACTATTTACTAGAAAGAGTGTTCCTATTGATCCTAATGATATGCCTTTGTCTACTTTGATTGAAAACAATAATGAATCTATGGATGTGAATTTTGATGGTAGGAACATTTTTGGTAATAACGCGTATAGAGGTAATTTTAATCCTAGGCCATTTCCTAGTAATTCCTCTAATAATTTTCGTAATTCCTACAAAAATTCTTATGGAAATTATAATAAGACGCCCTCTGATTTTGAGAATAGTGTTAAATGATTTATTAGTTCACAAAAGAATTTCAATGCTTTGATTGAAGAAAAATTGCTTAAGATTGATGATTTGGCTAGGAACGTGGTAGAATTTCTCTTGATGTTGATTCTTTGAAACTTAGATCTATTAGTCTCTCAAGGCCATGAGAATTTCCATTGATGAGTGCAAAGGAAGAACCGCTAACATGCATGCAAAAAAAGATTGGTTTATAAAAGCATGTTCTTCTAGTTTCTGTGAAATTATTGATGAAGATCTTAAAGTGATTGATGTGACTCCAATTAAATCTTTGTTTTCCAATGTATATCTTGATAAAGATGGGACTGGAGATGAGTCAACTTTAGTTAGAGGGTGTCCCAATGATTCGGAGTTTCTAGATCTTGATGCAAAAATCGATAAAACTGGATTGGAGAGGTCAAAACTTTAGGTAGCAATGAACCCACTCTTTTGGATTTCAAGGACTTTAATTATGATAATTGTTCATTAATAGATTGTATTTCCTTGTTTCAATCCTTGTTGAATTCTCCTCGTGCTTATAATCAAAACAAAGCTCTTACTAAACATATCGTTGATGCGATGATGCAATCTGTTGAAGGAAAGCTTGAATTGGAAGTTTCTATCCCTAGAAAAGTTTATGATTAGTGGGAACCTACTATTAAGATTAAAATTAAAGATGGTGTGTTATGCTTTGTGTGATTTTGGTGCTAGTGTTTCTACAATTGCGGAAACTTTATGTGATATGTTAGGTTTCCGTGAATTGGATGATTGTTCATTAAATTTGCATCTTGCGGATTCCACTATTAAGAAACCTATGGGAAGAATTAATGATGTTCTTATTGTTGCTAATAGGAATTATGTGCCTGTAGATTTCATTGTTCTTGATATAGATTCAGGGCCGGCCCTGAGGGGGGCAGGGGGCGGCCGCCCCGGGCCGTCCAAAGCCAGGGGCCCCTCCCAGGTACTCACGTTGCCCATGACTTCCTCTAGAAAAATAGCCCAGAAAAGAATTGCTGAGGGATGGAATTAGCAGGAACACAACGCAGGTATGGATGTATCCCAGAGACATGCCCTATTTTCTTCCAATCACGAGTCAATGGCGGCAAGTCTGCAGCGCTAGCGCCTCTGATCTCCACGCCCAAGGGTCCTGATCATGTGATGCGAGTCAGCCAGTTGGTCTTAGCGCTGGACACACGGAATCACACCGGCGCACGCGGCATGAGCATCATCGAGAGCCTCCGCGATAATACAGATTTGAGGTAATACCATATTGCCCTTCCTCTTCCCCATAGATATGTTACTGATTAAGTTTCCAGCATCAAGCAGATGCATAGCTTGCATCGTAAAACTTTCATGCATTTTTACTTAATTTCAGCGCTGCATTTTATGGTGTCCTCCAAACTGTAGGAATAGCCTATTTTTATAATGTTTATTTATATAGGGGTAACCTTGTGTACAATTGCCTAAAAATGAAGTTTGAGTCTATTTCCTCCCCCTTTAGCCGAGCACCACATCTTCCTCCATTGGAGTCTTTTTCCAAAGAACTATGGAACGCCCGAGTGGTTGCAGTTTTAACTGTACCACTTGAATAAGAAAACTTGATATCCATTCAAGTTATTTTCCCACCCCGCCCTGCCTCTCCATTGATAGAGATGCTGCAATGATCCATCCCCTCCCTACCTCTGGAAAGGTTCCCACGAGCATTTCAAAAATAAAAATGGTTCCCACGAACCCTCACCATCCATGACATCCTTGTCTTGAGCTCAACCGTGGTCTAATCTAAGTTGTGGTAAAAAAACCACCCGCCCACCCACATGTGAACCATTCGTTCTCTCTTGCATCAGTGATGTCGCGATTGCCACGGTTTCCCCGATGGGCCTAGTGAGGAGATGTGTCGTCTCGTCTAGGCCACACAGTGTCACTATCTTCTTCCTACTCTCCTAAACTGACCGACGTGATTTCTATTGCTAGTCAATTGAGAACTAGGAAACCACAAAAAGTCTAAGAAATAGCAACCCACAAAAAACTGAGAAATAGAAAATGTGTGTTCATATTGAGGGGCCCCACATTTGTTTCTCCCCGAGCCCCAAAATTCTCAGGACCGGCCCTCTATAGATTGCAATCCTACATGTCCTACTATTCTTGGTAGACCTTTCCTTAGAACGATTGGAGCAATTATTGATATGAAAGAAGGAAACATTAGATTTCAATTTCCGTTAAGGAAAGGCATGGAACACTTCCCTAGAAAAAAATTAAATTGCCTTATGAATCTATTATGAGAGGCACTTATGGATTGCATGCCAAAGATGACAATACTTAGATCTATTCGTGTTTTATGCCTAGGTAGGGGCGTTAAACAATAGCGCTTGTTGGGAGGCAACCAAATTTTTGTTTTTGTTTTTGCTTTTTAGGTTCTATTTTGCAATAAATAATTCTTCTAGCCTCTAGTTAGATGTGGATTTATGTTTTAATTAGTGTTCGTGCCAAGTAAGACCTTTGGGATAGCTTACGGTGTTAGTTGATCTGATCCTGCTAAAAAACAGAAACTTTTGCGCCCATAAGATTAGTTTTCATTTTTCTACGGAAGCGCGATGAAGTACTGATTATTTTTGCGGAGGATTAATAAACAGATTTCCAAGGACTTCCTAATTTCTCAGGATTTTTGGAGTTATAGAAGTATTCAAAATCTCCAGATTGCTATAGATTGTTCTGTTTTTGACAGATTCTGTTTTTCGTGTGTTGTTTGCTTATTTTGATGAATCTATGGCTAGTATCGGGGGGGTATGAACCATGTAAAAGTTGGAATACAGTAGATATTACACCAATACAAATAAATAATGAGTTCAAAATAGTACCAAAAGTGGTGATTTATTTTCTTATACTAACGGAGCTTACGAGATTTTCTGTTGAAGTTTTGTGTTGTGAACTTTTCATGTTTTGGGTAAGGATTTGATGGACTATGGAATAAGGAGTGCCAAGAGCCTAAGCTTTGGGATTCCCTAGGCACCCCAAGGTTATATTCAAGGAGGCCAAAGGGCCTAAGCTTGGGGATGCCCTAGGAAGGCATCCCCTCTTTCGTCTTCGTCTATCGGTAACTTTACTTGAGGCTATATTTTTATTCACCACATGATATGTGTTTTGCTTGGAGCGTCTTGTATGATTTGATTCTTTGCTTTTTATTTTGCCACAATCATCCTTGTTGTACACACCTATTGGTACAGACACGCATGAATTGTGATTTATTAGAATACTCTATGTGCTTCACTTATATCTTTCGAGCTAGGCAATTTTGCTCTAGTGCTTGACTTATATATTTTTAGAGCATGGCGGTGGTTTTATTTTTGAGAAATTTATGAACTCTCTTACTTCATTTATATTATTTTGAGAGTATTTAGAACATCATGGTAATTTGCTTTGGTTATAAAATTAGTCCTAATATGATAGGCATCCAAAATGGATATAATAAAAACTTTCATATAGAGTGCATTGAATACTATGAGAAGTTTGATTCCTTATGATTGTTTTGAGATATGAAGAAGGTGATATTAGAGTCATGCTAGTAAGTAGTTGTGAATTTGAAAAATACTTGTGTTAATCTTTGTGAGTCCCGTAGCATGCACGTATGGTGAACTGTTATGTAACGAAGTTGGAGCAGGAGATGTTTTTGATTGTCTTCCTTATGAGTGGTGGTCGGGGATGAGCGAAGGTCTTTTCCAACCAATCTATCCCCCTAGGAGCATGTGCATAGTACTTTGTTTCAATGACGAATAGATTTTTGCAATAAGTATGTGACTTCTTTATGGCTAATGTTGAGACCATGGATTATACGCACTCTCGCCTTTCCGCCATTGCTAGCCTCTCTAGTACCATGCAACTTTCGCTGTTACCATAAACCCACCACATATCATTCCTCAAAACAGCCACCATACCTACCTATAATGGAATTTCCATAGCCATTCCGAGATATATTGCCATGCAACTTCCCACCGTTCCGTTTATTATGACACGTTCCATCATTGTCATATTGCTTTGCATGATCATGTAGTTGACATCATATTTATGGCAAAGCCACCGTTCATCATTTTTTACACATGTATCTCTTGATTCAATGCACATCCCGGTACAATGCCAGAGGCATTCACATAGAGTCATATTTTTGTTCTAGTATTGAGTTGTAATTTTCGAGTTGTAAGTAAATAGAAGTGTGATGATCTTCATTATTAGAGCATTGTCCCATGTGAGGAAATAAAAAGGGATAAAGGCCAAAAAAGAGAAAAGAAAAAAAAAGAAAAAAGAGAGAAAAAGAGAGAAGGGACAATGTTACTATCCTTTTTGCCACACTTGTGCTTCAAAGTAGCACCATGATCTTCATGATAGAGAGTCTCCTATGATATCACTTTCATATACTAGTGTGAATTTTTCATTATAGAACTTGGCTTGTATATTCCAACAATGGGCTTCCTCAAAACGCCCTAGGTCTTCATCAGCAAGCAAATTGGATGCACACCCACTTAGTTTTATTTTTGAGCGTTCATAAGCTTATAGCTCTAGTGCATCTGTTGCATGGCAATCCCTACTCACTCACATTGATATCTATTAATGGGAATCTCCATAGCCCATTGATATGCCTAGTTGATGTGAGACTATCTCCTTCTTTTTGTCTTCTCCACAAGCACCGTCTATTCCACCCATAGTGCTATGTCCATGGCTCACGCTCATGGATTGCGTGAAAGTTGAAAAGGTTTGAGAACATCAAAAGTATGAAACAATTTCTTGGCTTGTCATCGGGGTTGTGCATGATTTGAATATTTTATGTGATGAAGATGGAGCATAGCCAGACTATATGATTTTGTAGGGATAAGCTTTCTTTGGCCATGTTATTTTGAGAAGACATATTATTTTGTTAGTATGCTTGAAGTATTATTGTTTCTATGTCAATATTAAACTTTTGTTTTGAACCTTACGGATCCGAACATTCATGCCACAATAAATAGAATTACATGGATAAATATGTTAGGTAGCATTCCACATCAAAAATTTTGTTTTTATCATTTACCTACTCAAGGACGAGCAGGAATTAAGCTTGCATGCCTGCAGGTCGACTCTAGAGGATCCCCGGGTACCGAGCTCGAATTCGCCCTATAGTGAGTCGTATTACAATTCACATGCTATTTTATATGATTTTTAGGACTAACCTATTAACCTAGAGCCCAGTCTTAGTTTTTGTTTTTTCCTTGTTTTAGAGTTTTGCAGAAAAGGAATACCAAATGGAATAAAACTTTCGCGACGATTTTTCTTGTACCAGAAGACACCCAAGAGACTTGGAGTGCAAGTCAGAAGAGCCACGAGGCGGCCACAAGGTTGGAGGGCACATCCAGGGGGTAGGGCGCGCCCCCGACCTTGTGAGCCCCTCGGTGGCCCCCTGACCTAGATCTTCCTCCTATATATTCTCATATACCCCGAAAACTTCCGGGGGAGCCACCAAACCACTTTTCCACCGGCGCAACCTTCTGTACCCGTGAGAGCCCATCTTGGGGCCTTTTCCGGCGTCCTACCAGAGGGGGATTTGATCATGGAGGGCTTATACATCAACACCATTGCCTCTCCGATGAAGGATGAGTAGTTTAGCACAGACCTACGGGTCCATATCTAGTAGCTAGATGGCTTCTTCTCTCTCTTTGATTCTTAATACCATGTTCTCCTCGATGTTCTTGGAGATCTATTTGATTTAATACTCTTTTGCGGTGTGTTTGCCGAGATCTGATGAATTGTGGACTTATGATCAGCTTATCTATGAATATTATTTGAATCTCCTCTGAATTCTTATATGCATGATTTGATATCTTTGCAAGTCTCTTCGAACTATCGATGTGGTTTGGCCAACTAGATTAGTTTTTCTTGCAATGGGAGAAGGGCTTATCTTTGGGTTCAATCTTGTGGTGCTCGATCCTAGTGACAGAAGGGGAACCGACACGTATTTTATTATTGCCATTGAGGATAACAAGATGGGGTTTTTGTTGGCGTTCTAGGAACGGGGGTCCCCAGACTTGCCTGCCTACGGCCCGCGGTGTGGCTCCACCAGCGGCCCTGTACGGCCCATCTTCACCAGCAAACACTCAAGACCCTCGCGAGGGGCCAAGCCTCGCGAGGCGGACGGCACAAGACCTCCTTGGGGGATGCTTCACCAGGCTGGCTCGCGAGGGGCGGAGATATCAAGGCAAGGGACACCTCGCGAGGTTTCTGTGACGCAAGCCATGACGACTGGACCCAGGCGGGTGCCAGCGCAGTGTCCTCGTTTCCTCTTTGGTGCTAAAGAGGCAAGTGAAGGCGAGGAGTCCCGAGGTATTAGGCAAAGGTTTCCATATCCATGCAACAAGACCAAGACCAGCAGGACGGTAGGACGGAGGTCACCGTGGAGCCCAAGACGGCGTCACCACCAGAGCCTTTGGCAGGCGAAGACTGCTTTTGTCAGGATCACTTGTACTAGTTGTGAAAGTGCAACTATCCCGTGGTTTTGGTAATTCATAACAACATATAGCTCATTGAGCTAATGCTATTCCAAGATGACTATTTCAGGAAAGCTCAATGATTGGCATGGCATGGATGTGAAAGTGGAACCCTCAAAATGCTAAGGACAAAGGATTGGCTCAAGCTCAAAAGCTCAAGACTCTTCATTTTATATTTTAGTGATCCAAGATCACATTGAGTCTTTAGGAAAAGCCAATACTATCAAGGAGGGATGAGGTCTTGCTTAATGAGCCTCTTGCTTCATGTGCTTAGTGATATGCTCCAAAACCCTCAACTACTTTCCCATATCCACATATGACCTAAACCCTAAGCCAAACTCGGTCCTACCGATTCTTTCTATCCGGCGCCACCGAGTTTCACTTGTCATAAGCCACTGCCAAACCCTAGCAATTCGGTTCTACCGATAGGGATCTCGGTCTCACCGAGATGGGATTGCAAACTCTCTGTTTCCCTTTCGTAACTTTTCGGTCTCACCGAAAGAGCGAATCGGTCCCACCGAGATTGCAATGTAAACTCTTTGTTTCCCTTTGGTAACTTTTCGGTCTCACCGAAATAGCAAATTGGTCCCACCGAGTTTGCCTGACCAACTCTCTGGTTAGCTTATTACCAAACTCGGTCTCACCGAGTTTGTGTAATCGGTCTCACCGAGATTACGTTATGCCCAAACCCTAACCATATCGGTCCTACCGAGTTGCATGTCAGTCCCACCGAAAATCTCTAACGGTCACTAGGTTTACCTTTTCGGTCCGACCGAATTTGTTGATTCGGTCCCACCGAGATTGGAAAACTGTGTGTAACGGTTGGATTTTGTGTGGAGGCTATATATACCCCTCCACCTCCTCTTCATTCGTGGAGAGAGCCATCAGAACACATACACAATTCCAACTCATATGTTCTGAGAGAGAACCACCTACTCATTTGTTGAGACCAAGATATTCCATTCCTACCATATGAATCTTGATCTCTAGCCTTCCCCAAGTTGCTTTCCACTCAAATCTTCTTTCCGCAAAATCCAAATCCTATGAGAGAGAGTTGAGTGTTGGGGAGACTATCATTTGAAGCACAAGAGCAAGGAGTTCATTACCTACACACCATTTGTTACTTCTTGGAGAGTGGTGTCTCCTAGATTGGCTAGGTGTCACTTGGGAGCCTCCGACAAGATTGTGGAGTTGAACCAAGGAGTTTGTAAGGGAAAGGAGATCGCCTACTTCGTGAAGATCTACCGCTAGTGAGGCAAGTCCTTCGTGGGCGATGGCCATGGTGGGATAGACAAGGTTGCTTCTTCGTGGACCCTTCGTGGGTGGTTGCTTCTTCGTGGACTCTTCGTGGGTGGAGCCCTTCGTGGGTGGAGCCGCAACCGTTACCCTTCGTGGGTTGAAGTCTCCATCAACGTGGATGTAGGATAGCACCACCGATCCGAACCACGGGAAAAACATCCGTGTCTCCAATTGCGTTTGAATTCTCCAAACCCTTCCCTTTACATTCTTGCAAGTTGCATGCTTTACTTTCCGCTGCCAATATACTCTTTGCATGCTTGCTTGAATTGTGTGATGATTGCTTGACTTGTCCTACAATAGCTAAAATCTGCCAAGAACTAAAATTGGGAAAAGGTTAAGTTTTTATTTGGTCAAGTAGTCTAATCACCCCCCGTCTAGACATACTTTCGATCCTATAAGTTGTCTCCCTTTGAATTTGGCCATTTTGGGATCCCTTCCCGCTCAATATTTGGTAAGAGGACTGGGTACTCTATAAATAGGACTAGCCACCACCGTAGAGGGAGAGATGGGATCGGAGCCATTCCATCCATAGCCTCACACAAGTTGCCAAGCACAAGAACACATCACCTCAGGAGGTTGTTCTTCCCTTGTAACTGTTCATCCTCAGCCCAAGAGGCAATCCACCACACCACACTGGAGTACGGTATTACACCACACCGGTGGCCCGAACTAGTATAAACTCTTGTGTCTCTTGTTCTTTGGGTTCGTCGAGCTAGGCCATGAGATCATGATGTGTGCGAGCTAGATGGGGGAGAGATCTTCATGCGCACCCCAGTGTTCGAACCTCAAGGGTTTTGCTGGAACCCAAAATTCGACATTTGGCTAGCCAGGTAGGGGTGCGCCGAAGCTTTCTCCTCATCGATCCGCGCTTCGCCACTCCACCAAGTTCATGGCTGACACATGCCGGGCCCGCGCTGAGCGCCGGGCCGCCCTCGCCACCCGTGTCGCTCAGACAACCCTTGTCGGCGGGCCTCCCCGTCGTTCTCCGTCACCGGCCGCCAATGCCGCCATCGGTCCGGCAGCAAATGAGCAGCAAGCCTCCTCACTGCACCCCTCCGTGCGGCGAGACGGCCGCACCGCCACCCCGTCGCTGACTCTGGCCGATTCATGGTATCACGCTCGCCGCACACCCACAGACGTGTAGGCCGCGCTGCTCATGGCACGTGAGCTCCTGCGTTACCGCCCGGTCAACGACCTCTACGAGGACTGGTTGGACCGCATCGCCGTGCTCGTCAGCACCGCGGGGGTCTCTCCTGCACCATCCCTCCCGCTGCCTCGCCCGCCACCGGCCACGGGCGATGTGGCTCACGGAGCGCCTCTACCCCCTCCGCATCAAGACGGCGCCCTCGCACCGAGACGCGCGGCTCACGGAGTGCCTCTGCCCCATCCACATCAAGACGGTGCCCTCGCGCCGAGACACGCGGCTGATGGAGCGCCTCCGCCTCCTCCGCGTCATGACGGCGTCCTCGCTCCAAGATGTGCGGTCCCGCAGCATGATCCACCACGCCGTGTGCCCGCGCACGAAGAAAGAAGCTGCCAAGAGGTTCCCCGTCCGCAAGAAAATGCTTCACCGCTCCCAGCACCGCCACGTCAGGATCGCTTGCCGCGGCAGGGCCATGCGCCACTTGCCGGGGCGGCGCAGGGACACCAAGATCAAGCTGTGCATCCACGACGGGCCCCGGTGGCCACGGCAGGCTGCCGCGCCTTCACTCCTGAGCTGCGTAGCATCGTCTGGCCAGGCAAGTTCAAGCTGGATCTGCATCCTTGCTACGACGACACCCCCGATCTAGGCTGGGCCTCCAGTTAATAGGTTAGTCCCAAAAATAATATAGAAGTGTATAATAAAGCCCAATAATGTCCAAAACAGAATATAATATAACATGTAACAATCAAAAATTATTGATACGTTGGAGATGAATCAAGCATCCCCAAGCTTAATTCCTGCTCGTCCTCGAGTAGGTAAATGATAAAAACAGAATTTTTGATGTGGAATGCTACTTGGCATAATTTCAATGTAATTCTGTTAATTTTGGTATGAATATTCAGATCCGAAAGATTCAAGACAAAATTTTAATATTGAAATAGAAATAAAAATACTTCAAGCATACTAACTAAGCAATAATGTATCTTCAAGATAACATGGCCAAAGGAAGTTATCCCTACAAAATCATATAGTTTGGCTATGCTCCATCTTCACCACACAAAGTATTTAAATCAAGCACAACCTTGATGACAAGCCAAGCAATTGTTTCATACTTTTGGTGTTCTCAAACTTTTTCAATCTTCACACAATACATGAGCATGAGCCATGGATATAGAACTTTAGGTGGAATAGAATGGTGGTTGTGGAAGAGATAAAAAGGAGGGAAGATAGTCTCACATCAACTAGGCATATCAATGGGCTATGGAGATGCCCATCAATAGATATCAATGTGAGTCAGTAGGGATTGCCATGCAACGGATGCACTAGAGCTATAAGTATATGAAAGCTCAACAAAAGGAACTAAGTGGGTGTGCATCCCACTTGCTTGCTCACGAAGACCTAGGGCATTTTGAGGAAGCCCATCATTGGAATATACAAGCCAAGTTCTATAATGAAAAATTCCCACTAGCATATGGAAGTGATAACATAGGAGACTCTCTATTATGAAGATCATGGTGCTACTTTGAAGCACAAGTGTGGTAAAAGGATAGTAGCATTGTCCCTTCTCTCTTTTTCTCTCATATTTTTTTATTTGGGCCTTTTTTATGGCCTCTTTTTTTATTTTGGCTTCTTTGGCCTCTTATTTTTTTCGTTCGGAGTCTCATCTCGACTTGTGGGGGAATCATAGTCTCCATCATCCTTTCCTTACTTGGGACGATGCTCTAAAAATGATGATCATCACACTTTTATTTACTTACAACTCAACAATTACAACTCGATACTTAGAACAAAATATGACTCTATGTGAATGCCTCCGGTGGTATACCGGTATATGCAATGAATCAAGAGTGACATGTGTGAAAGAATTATGAACGGTGGCTTTGCCACAAATACAATGTCAACTACATGATCATGCAAAGCAATATGACAATGATGGAGCGTGTCATAGTAAACAGAACGTTGGAAAGTTGCATGGCAATATATCTTGGAATGGCTATGGAAATGCCATGATAGGTAGGTATGGTGGCTGTTTTGAGGAAGGTATATGGTGGGTGTATGATACTGGTGAAAGGTGTGCGGTATTAGAGAGGCTAGCAATGGTGGAAGAAAGAAAAGTGCATATGATCCATGGACTCAACCTTAGTCATAAAGAACTCATATACTTATTGCAAAAATCTACAAGTTATCAAAGCAAAGTACTACGCGCATGCTCCTAGGGGGGTATATTGGTAGGAAAATACCATCGCTTGTCCACGACCGCCACTCATAAGGAAGACAATCAATAAATACATCATGCTCCGACTTCTTAACATAACGGTTCACCATACGTGCATGCTACGAGAATCACAAACTTCAACACAAGCATTTCTCAAATTCACAACTACTCAACTAGCACGACTCTAATATCACCATCTCCATATCTCAAAACAATGATCAAGTTTCAAACTTCTCATAGTATTCAACACACTCATAAGAAAATTTTATTATTAATCTTGAATGCCTAAAATAATTAAAGAAAATTACCATGCTGTTTTGTAGGACTCTCAAAATTATCTAAGTGAAGCATGAGAGAACAATGGTTACTATAAAACAAATCTACCACCGTGCTCTAAAAGATATAAGTGAAGTACTAGAGCAAAAACTATATAACTCAAAAGATATAAGTGAAGCACATAGAGTATTCTTATAATTTCCGAATCATGTGTGTCTCTCTCAAAAATGTGTGTGCAGCAAGGATGATTGTGGAAAACTAACAAATAAAGAATCAAATAATACAAGACGCTCCAAGCAAAACACATATCATGTGGTAAATAAAAATATAGCTCCAAGTAAAGTTACCGATAGAAGTAGACGAAAGAGGGGATGCCTTCCGGGGCATCCCCAAGCTTTGGCTTTTAGGTGTCCTTAGATTATCTTGAGGGTGCCATGGGCATCCCCAAGATTAGGATTTTGCCACTCCTTGTTCCATAATCCATCAAATCTTTACCCAAAACTTGAAAACTTCACAACACAAAACTTAAAGTAGAAAATCTCGTGAGCTCCGTTAGCGAAAGAAAACAAAACACCACTTCAAGGTACTGTAATGAACTCATTCTTTATTTATATTGGTGTTAAACCTACTGTATTCCAACTTCTCTATGGTTTATAAACTATTTTACTAGCCATAGATTTATCAAAATAAGCAAACAACACAGAAAAAAGAATCTGTCAAAAACAGAACAGTCTGTAGTAATCTGTAGTTAACGCAATATCTGGAACCCCAAAAATTCTAAAATAAATTGATGGACGTGAGGAATTTATCTATTAATCATCTGTAAAAATAATTAACTAAATAGCACTTTCCAAGTAAACATGGCAGCAGTTCTCGTGAGCGCTAAAGTTTCTGTTTTTTATAGCAAGATTAAAAACACTTTCCCCAAGTCTTCCCAACGGTTCTACTTGGCACAAACACTAATTAAACACAAAAACACAACCAAAACAGAGGATAGATAAATTATTTATTACTAAACGGGAGCAAAAAGCAAGGAATAAAAATAAAATTTGGTTGCCTCCCAACAAGCGCTATCGTTTAACGCCCCTAGCTAGGCATAAAAGCAAGGATAGATCTAGGTATTGCCATCTTTGGAAGGCAATCCATAAGTGGCTCTCATAATAGATTCATAAGGTAATTTTATTTTCTTTCTAGGGAAGTGTTCCATGCCTTTCCTTGACGGAAATTGGAATCTAATATTCCCTTCCTTCATATCAATAATTGCACCACTCATTTTAAAGAAAGGTCTACCAAGAATAATAGAACATGAAGGATTGCAATCTATGTCAAGAACAATAAAATCTACGGGCACATAATTCCTATTTTCAACAATAAGAACATCATTAAATCTTCCCGTAGGTTTCTTAATGGTGGAATCCGCAAGGTGCAAGTTTAAAGAGCAATCATCAAAATCACGGAAACCTAACAAATCACACAAAGTCTTTGGAATCATGGAAACACTAGCACCCAAATCACACAAGGCATAGCATTCATGATATTTAATTTTAATTTTAATAGTAGGTTCCCACTCATCATAAATTTTTCTAGGGATAGAAACTTCCAACTCAAGTTTTTCTTCATAAGATTGCATCAAAGCATCAACGATATGTTTAGTAAAAGCTTTATTTTGACTATAAGCATGAGGAGAATTTAGCATGGATTGCAACAAACAAATACAATCTATCAAAGAGCAATTATCATAATTGAATTCCTTGAAATCCAAAATAGTGGGTTCATTAATATTTAAAGTTTTGACTTCTTCAATCCCACTTTTAACATTTTTAGCATCAAGATCTAAAGACTTCGAATTCTTGAAACACCGTCTAGGTAAAGGTGGATCATATTCAGTCCCATCATTATCAAGATTCATATTGCAAAACAAAGATTTAATAGGGGACACATCAATAACTTTTAGATCTTCATCTTTATTATCATGGAAACTAGAAGAACACGCTTTTATAAAGCAATCTTTCTTAGCACGCATCCTAGCAGTTCTTTCTTTGCACTCATCAATGGAAATTCTCATGGCTTTGAGGGACTCATTGATATCATTCTTAGGTGGAATAGATCTAAGTTTCAAAGAATCAACATCAAGAGAAATTCTATCAACGTTCCTAGCCAACTCATCAATCTTAAGCAATTTTTCTTCAATCAAAGCATTGAAATTCTTTTGCAAAGTAATAAATTATTTAATATTAGATTCAAAATCAGAGGGAATCTTATTATAATTTCCATAAGAATTGTTGTAGGAATTACCATAATTATTAGAGGAATTACTAGGATACGGCCTAGGATTAAAATTTCCTCTATATGCGTTGTTACCAAAATTATTCCTACCAACAAAATTCACTTCCATAGATTCATTATTATTCTCAATCAAAGTAGACAAAGGAATATCATTAGGATCAGAGGAAACACTTTTATTAGCAAATAATTTCATAAGTTCATCCATCTTTCCACTCAGAACATCAATTTCTTCTATCGCATGCACTTTTTTATTAGTAGATCTTTTAGTGTGCCATTGTGAATAATTAACCATAATATTATCTAGGAGTTTAGTAGATTCTCCTAAAGTGATTTCCATAAAAGTGCCTCCCACGGCCGAATCTAAAAGATTTATAGAAGCAAAATTCAATCCGGCATAAAAATTATGTATAATCATCCACAAATTCAAACCATGCGTAGGGAAATTACGTATCATTAATTTCATCCTCTCCCAAGCTTGTGCAACATGTTCGTGATCAAGTTTCTTAAAATTCATAATATCGTTTCTAAGAGAGATAATCTTAGCGGGAGGAAAATACTTAGAGATAAAAGCATCTTTGCACTTATTCCAAGAATCAATACTATTTTTAGGGGAAAACTTTGTTTTTGCCACTCTAGTTTTTGCCAACTTTGCTTATGCCACTCTAGAATTTGACATCTCACTTTTGCCACTCTTAGCTTTTGACAATACATCACAAATGCCATTCTGTGGCAAAAATGATAATTTTTTATTTCACTTTTGCCACTCTTACCTTTTGACATGTATCACAATTGCCACTCTAAAATTATCGTTTTTGCCACAGAATGGCAAAAGTGATATATTGCCAAAAGCTAAGAGTGGAAAAAGTGAAATGTCAAATTCTAGAGTGGCATAAGCAAAGTTGGCAAAAACTAGAGTGGCAAAAACAAAGTTTTCCCTATTTTTAGGCAAAGACGAAAACCAAGCTTTAGCACGATCTATAAGAGAAAAAGGAAATAGCTTAAAATTAACTATATCATTATCCACATCTTCTTATTTTGCATATCACATAAATCAACGAAGCTATTCAGATGGGTAGTGGCATCTTCACTAGGAAGGCCGGCGAATTGATCTTTCATGACAAGATTCAACAAAGCAGCATTGATTTCACAAGATTCAGTATCAGTAAGAGGAGCAATCGGAGTGCTATGGAAATCATTGTTGTTGGTATTGGTAAAGTCACTCAATTTAGTATTATCTTGAGCCATCATGACAAGCAAGCAATCCAACACACAAGAAAACAAGAAACGGGCAAAAAGAGGTGAATAGAGAAAGAGAGGGACGACGGAGAGAGAGGGCGAATAAAACGGCAAGGGTGAAGTGGGGGGGAGGAAAACGAGAGGCAAATGGCAAATAATGTAATGCGGGAGATAAGGATTTGTGATGGGTACTTGGTATGTTGACTTTTGCGTAGACCTCTGTGGCAATGGTGCCAGAAATCCTTCTTGCTACCTCTTGAGCACTCGCGTTGGTTTTCCCTTGAAGAGGAAAGGGTGATGCAGCAGAGTAGCGTAAGTATTTCCCTTAGTTTCTGAGAACCAAGGTATCAATCCATTAGGAGGCCACCCACAAGTCCCTCGCACCTACACAAACAAATAAATCCTCGCAACCAACGCGATAAGGGGTTGTCAATCCCTACACGGTCACTTACGAGAGTGAGATCTGATAGATAAGATAATATTTTTGGTATTTTTATGATAAAGAGAAATAAAAGATGCAAAGTAAAATAAAAGGCAAAGGAAATAACTAAGTATTGGAAGATTAATATGATGGAAGATAGACCCGGGGGCCATAAGTTTCACTAGTGGCTTCTCTCAAGAGCATAAGTATTCACGGTGGGTAAACAAATTATTGTTGAGAAGTTGACAGAATTGAGCATAGTTATGAGAATATCTAGGTATGATCATGTACATAGGTATCACGTCCGAGACAAGTAGACCGACTCCTGCCTGCATCTACTACTTTTAGTCCACACATCGACTGCTATCCAGCATGCATCTAGAGTATTAAGTTCATAAGAACAGAGTAACGCTTTAAGCAAGATGACATGATGTAGAGAGATAAACTCATGCAATATGATATAAACCCCATCTTGTTATCCTCGATGGCAACCATACAATACGTGCCTTGCTGCCCCTACTATCACTGGGAAAGGACACCGCAAGATTGAACCCAAAGCTAAGCACTTCTCCCATTGCAAGAAAGATCAATCTAGTAGGCCAAACCAAACTGATAATTCAAAGAGACTTGCAAAGATAACCAATCATACATAACGAATTCAGAGAATATTCAAATATTATTCATAGATAAACTTGATCATAAACCCAAAATTCATCGGTCTCAACAAACACACCGCAAAAGAAGATTACATTGAATAGATCTCCACAAGAGAGGGGGAGAACTTTGTATTGAGATCTAAAAAGAGAGAAGAAGCCATCTAGCTAATAACTATGGACCCGTAGGTCTGAGGTAAACTACTCACACTTCATCGGAGAGGCTATGGTGTTGATGTAGAAGCCATCCGTGATCGGTGCCCCTCCGGCGGAGCTTCGGAACAGGCCCCAAGATGGGATCTCGTGGATACAGAAACTTACGGCGGTGGAATTAGGGTTTTGGCTCTGTATCTGGTTGTTTGGGGGTACGTATGTATATATAGGAGGAAGGAGTACGTCAGTGGAGCAACAGGGGGCCCAGGGGGGGGGGGGGTGCCCGGGGGGGGGGGGGGGGGGTTGGCGCGCCCCCTACCTCATAGCCTCCTGGTTGATGTGTTGATGTAGGGTCCAAGTACTCTGGATCATGTTCGTTCCGAAAATCACGTTCCCGAAGGTTTCATTCCGTTTGGACTCTGTTTGATATTCTTTTTCTGCGAAACCCTAAAATAGGCAAAACAAACAACAATTCTGGGCTGGGCCCCCGGTTAATAGGTTAGTCCCAAAAATAATATAAAAGTGTATAATAAAGCCCAATAATGTTCAATACAGAATATAATATAGCATGGAACAATAAAATATTATAGATACGTTGGAGTCGTGTCAGCCAGCGGCGACGAAAAGGTCATGGCGAACTAGTTTCCCATGGCTGTCAAGGACGGCGCTCGCTCATGGCTCCTGACCTGCCCCTGGGCTAGATCTCCTCCTGGGATGAGATGCATGTCCACTTCATCGCCAACTTCTAGGGCACTCGAGACCGCCCCCCGGTAGCGGGTGACCTGTGCCGCATCAAGCAACAACCGGGAGAGACCTTGCGGAAGTACATCCAGCGCTTCAACAGCGTGCGTCTCAAGATCCCCAAGGTGACGAACGGGGCTATCATCTAAATGTTTTCCGATGGCGTCTGCGACATCAAGACGAAGGAGGAGCTCGCCATCCATGAGGAGTTGTGCATGACTTTAGAGCTGTTCAACATAGCAACCAAGTGTGCAAGAGCTGAGGAGGGGCGGCTCTCCCTCCTCGAGCTCCCCGTTGCAGATCCAGAGGAGGACGTGAAGCGCAGGGGGTGGCCGTACTCGCGGCAGAACCAGACACCAAGCGCGGCCGAGACCTCCCCAGTCGTCCAAGGGCAGCCGTATGTTTTGCGCCTTCCACAACGTGCGTGGCCACAACACCAACGACTGTCAAGAGCTCAGGGCCATTCGAGATGGACGCTTCGGTCGATGCCCTAAGCGCAACGACCAGGGCTACGGCCAAGGAGGTGGAGGACGTTGGGACGACCAGGGCCCTGCCAGAAGTGGCGTGACCAGCCTCGCGAAAACTGCTGGCAGGACCAGCCTCGTGAGGGAGCCTGGAGGGACCAGCCTCGCGAGGACTGTCCTCAGGGAAATCCTGGTCTCCCTCCGATGCCGCCACCACCAAGGAGGAACGACGACCACCAACAGGACGAAGAGGCTGGGGGCTTCTAGGAGCCGTGCGCCAGCGCCTGCATCATAGGTGTCGCTCAGGCCCCAGCTTCCCAGCGCATCTTCAAGTAGTTCTCTCGTGAGGTGAACGCAGACCTCCCCAAGCTCGAGGCCATGCGCCCACTCAGATGGTCCAACTACGCCATCACCTTTAGCTCGGTGGACCAACTCAAATGTGCGGCAACCGCCGGCGTTCTCCCGATGCTCTGTTCACCCGTCATCAGCAATGTCCAAGTCACCAAGACCCTCATCGACGGCAGCGCAGGGCTCAGTGTCTTGTCCGTCGAGATGTTCGATAGCCTTCAAGTGCCATACGATTAGCTCCAGCCCACCAAGCCTTTCTCAGGAGTGACTGACGACTCCACCACCCCGATAGGTCAAGTTCGTCTCCCTGTCACTTTCAGTCGGCGCGACAACTACCACACTAAGCTCGTCGACTTCGACATCGCCCACATCTGCCTGCCGTACAATGCCATCCTCGGGTACCCAACGCTAGCCAAATTCATGGCAGTCACCCACCATGGCTAAAACGTCCTCAAGATGCCATGAAGTGGCAGAATCATCACAGTCCCCTGCAAAGAAAGAGATGCGGTGTGCTCCTTCAAGCGCGCCTTCCAAGCTGCATCAATCGAAGACCTTGACAGCGCGGGTGTGCAGTACCCTCCTGAGGCCAACCCCAAGAAGAAGAAGCAGCTACTCCGCACTGGGCCTTAGGGGAGCGGCACCTCCAGCGGCGCCACCTCAGGATCGGCGCCCGCGCCTGGGGCGCCTCCCTCCCTCACATAGGGAGGCACGCCCGGCGCCCTCCTCGGGCAGGGCTCGGGGGCTCTCTTCTGGAGGGCCTCAGACCTGGCCAACATCACGAGGGAGGCGCTCAGGCACCAGGTGGAGGCGTGCTTCACGACACGTTTCCCTCAGGAGGGCATAGGGCGAGGAGCTCCCGGCGCTCAGGAGTTCATCATCAAGACCACTCAGGAGCTTCAGGAAGCAAGGGCAATACACCGCGACCGTCGCCCACCTGGCGCTGCTTCCCATCCAGGTGAGGGTGGTGAGCTGCGTGTCTGCATCGACATCCCAGGGCTCAACAGGGCCGCATCTCAGGAGTGCTTCTGGCCTTTGCATGCTTGCCGGTGTAAGGGTCCACCTCACAGCTACGTTTGCATGCCGTTTGGCCTGCCGAGCGTGGCAGCCGCCTTCTAGTGCAATCTGTGGAGCATCCTGGCAGGTTAGGAGGCCAGGCATCACGCAGTCCTGGCAGAGATGGAGACGTTCCTCAGGAGGCCACCTGAGCCTCCCGAGGCTCTGGGTCTCGACGGCTCGTGAGGAGCGACTTCTTCGGCGCACGTCTTCAGCTACCCTAACACTCCTTCGACAACCAAACCAGGTGACATTTTCCAAGTTAATTTGGCTGGGAGCACCTCCTGGGCTGCATCATTCCCAGGCCATGTGGGTATGTCCCTGCGGCATGTATCCCTTTACTTCTTTAGCTCACCTTGCTGGGGGGCGCCCCTCGGGCCACATCATCCCCAGGCCGCTTGGGTCCGACCCAGTGGCATGTATCGTTCTTGCATTTACCTAAAGCCAGTTTCCTTTCCATGCAAAATCTATCTATGGTTATCACTTGCTTGATTGTCACCCGCCATGGGAGCCGCGCACCGATCGCCTTTCTTCAGGATCCTTCGCATAAGAAGGCTTGGCACGGCGTCTGTGCTCGGGCCCGTCCCTGCAACGTCGGTAAATCCAACGGCTGAGCTCTGTCTGGCGGGCCGGCCCCGTTCATGTCACCTCCTGGGGTCCTTGGTGCTTGGCCTTCTCATGCGATAACGTCAGGAAATTGATTCGACATAGGTTGTCTAACCATCTCGCAGGAACGCCACAGCCATCCAGAACCAAGACCAGGCGCAACCTGCCTTGAGGTAGGGCCTCGTGAGTCCTGCGCTGGCTCACGAGTGCCTAGACACACCTCGTCTAGCCCTATCGTGCAAGCCACGTGTCAGGGCAGGGCTGTACATGCCCCGGGGGCTCTCCGCAGTAGGGAGTCCCCTCCCATGTGCCAGTGGAAGCACCATGCTCCGCGCTACAGTTGACACCGCCGAGGAGCGGCTATGCCCGTGCAAGTGCAGAAGCGCTATGCTCCGCGCTGGTGATAAACAACTGAGGGCGGCCTCACATCCGTATCAACCTTAGGAAGCCTCCGAGCTCAATATCTGGCCTCATCGCAACACCTCCCCTCGAGAGAGTCGTGCGAGGGGGCTAGGCACGGGGACTGCGCTCGGGTCACGCCCAAGCGTACGCCACCCTGCCAGGTCCCTCGAACCTGGTCGTCGCGCGCCCTCCCAAGCGGAGCCAAGGTACAAAGGTCATTTGAACATCAAGGGGGACTCCTGAGCATCGTGACTGAGGAGCCTAACTGACCACGTAGCCCCTCACTCCTTGGTCTGTCCTGGTGATCCGGACGGCCCAATGGCGGTTGAGGTATGCGCGGGGTCAGGCCCTACCGACGTAGAACACTAGGCCTACTCCCACATCTCCTTTCTATAGACTGTTTGTGCGTCAAGGGGGACTCCTGAGCATCGCGACTCAGGGGCCTAACTGCACGTAGCGCCTCACTCCTTGGTTCGTCCTGGTGATCCGGACGGCCCAATGGCAGCTGAGGTATGTGCGGGGTCGAGCCCTGCCAACGTAGAACGTAAAGCAAATGGAAAGGAAATCACAAAATTGCAAAGCAAATATTACAAGACATATTGTTCTCCTGAAACCAAACGCGAGTTTAACGCCTCCACAAGGCATGCTGCATATTGCAGAAACTAAACAGGAAAGGAGCCGCCAACAAGTCATCCTGTCATCCCTAGACACAGCCGTCGCCTGCAAGGGATGCTTCTTCTTCAACGGCGTCGCCTTCACCTGTATCACCAGCCAGAGTTGCGATATCAGTAGCACCTCTGGTCGGCGGCGCAGGAGCAAATGCGCGGAACCTCTTCAGCAGGGCCTCCACCTGACCCTTCACGGCTGCAGCAGCGGCCGCGCAATGATCGTCGTCCATAGGCTCCAACATCTCGTCAAGGCGGGTGGTAGGATCGAGAAGATGGAGGTGGCTGAAGACGCTCGTCAGCGCGGCTGAGGAAAGAATGCGGGCTTCTTCCTCCGCCATGGGGCCGATACCGTTCATGACGTCCTCCAGCGCACCGACCAGATAAGGAAGCAGCTGGGTGGGGCCATCGTCACTGGCGAACAATGGCTCCTCCAAGCCCTTGTCGTAGAGTGACTGCAGCGCCGTCCGAGACCTCTCCTCAAGGAGCTTGAAGGCCGCACAGTCCTCAGCCAGGACCTTTGCCTTGGCGTCAAGATCGGCCTTCTCGGCCTTCAGCTTCTGCTCCACCTCCTCCAGCCGGCTGCACTCCGTGGGATGAGCCTTCGCCAACTGCTCTAGTTCGGCATCGTGATCCTTGACGGCGTCCTCTCGGGCCTTCATCTTCTCCTCCTCCGCCTTGCGGCCTCGGGCTTCTTTTGCGCGCTCCCTCCGCATGGTCTCCAGCTCAGCCTCGAGCGACCGACAGCGGTCCTGGGCGGCCCGGGCATCCTTCAGTACCACCTCGTGTGCGGCCATAGCTTGGGCGACGGCCTCCCTGTCCTTCTTGTAGTCGACAGCAGCTTGGCTCAGCGTCGCCCGGACAGACACATCGGAGTGAAGCCAACCAGAGACCAGCTCCAGGCGCCCGGCCACCAGGCGACGGTCGGTGCCTTGAAGATCTTCTCGCAGCAGGGTCATCACAGAAAGAGCACACCCCAGGACGTTGGGAGAGGCGGAAGAACCTGGATACAAAAATGCGGTAGAAGGAGGAGGCGACGTCGTCACCATGGCCTGGGAGGCCAGAAGCTCATGAGCTTCAAGGACCCCAACGCCCGAGCCGGACGTTGGCACCTCCGGAGCCAGCGGGGTCACGGGGGCCGACTCCTCCCGAGGATGCTCCACCAAGCCTTGTGAGGATGATCGGGCTGGAGAAGCATGAGCGCCGTTGCTGCCCTTATCCATGGAGAGGGGTGCGGCAGTAGGAGGTGATCTGGGCTTGAGCAGTACCACCTCGTCCTCCTTTCTCTTCTTCGCCGCGGGCGTCGGCCTAATTGCACAACGGAGAAGCATCAAGGACGAGCAGCAGAAGAAAGAACAACGCAGGACAAGAACACTTACTGGTCCACCGCGGCACAGCCTAAGGCGCAGACGCACAGGCTCTGGGAGCAGAAGCAGGGGCAGCAGATGGACCGGAAGCAGCTCCAGGCGAAGTTAGAGTAGGAGCGTCATCTTGTGAGATCAGCACCGACCTGCCCCTCGTTGGAACGTCGGGCGGCTCCCCTCTCTCGGAAGGATGCCAGCCTCGTCATCATCATCAGGAAGGGTGCAGAGGATGTCGGCCTTGCACAAGGGGGAGGTCTCCCCCATCCCCTCGGGGGTCGCCTCCGAGTCGCGCTCCTCGCCCTCCTCCTCTTCCCCCTCCCTGCGGGAATCACCCGAAGACACGTCCACCATCACCGTCGCCACCGAGACCCCAGGGGGCACCGACAGCACCAGGCCACGCCCGTCAAAAGTGGGCATGGCGGCCACGACCTTCGCCCCATCCTTCCGAAGGAACAAGGGAACGTGGGCACTCAGCGGATACTCTTGGTCGTCCCCGACCAAGAGGCGGAGATCCACAGCCAGCTCCTCTTCAGACAAGGCCTCCAGACTCAAGAGAAGCTTGTCTTCTCTAGAGGAGCCACCCCAGCACCAGGAATTCCCTCAGGAGCATGGCCCCCGTCAGCTTCGCCGCCTTTGCGTTGCCCGGCCTCAGGTCGGCAGTCATCTTCTCCAGCACTGACATCGCTCGGTCGTCAGTAAGCTTCGTGCGGGACCACCCGTAGTCAGACAGGGGAATCTCCGCCGACAGCTTCAATCATGGGTGGACACACTTGGCATCCATCATGACCAACTTGCTCCTGAAGCCATCGTCCTTCTTTCCGGCCTTCGAGATCGCATTGGCCTTGACGGCTGGGACGAAGTTGGCGCACCCAGAGGTGTGGCCGTCATTGATTCGTAGGAAGAAGAAGTGGCACAGCAGTGCCACAAACGACATCACCCTGACATACGCCTCACAGTAGAAGGAAAAGATGGACAAGAGAAGAACGGAGTTGGGATGGAGATGGAGGGCCTGCAGAGCCGGCTCGTACCAGGCAGGTGACAAAGCGACCTTGGCCTTTCGGGGCGCCATTGTTAGACGGGCAATTGCCGAGGTAGCATGGGGAAGTGGAGACACCCACGTCCAATCAATCACCACGCACCAACCGTGGCTGCAGGCTGTTTGGGCCCGCGGCGCTCTGGACTTGCCCTTTTGCTTCACCTCAAAGCCAAGTCCAAGCGCGCCTTAGGCCCTGGGGCTATTGTTGGCGTTCTGGGAATGGGGGTCCCCAGACATGCCTACCTGCGGCCTGTGGCATGGCTCCACCAGCGGCCCTGTATGGCCCATCTTCACCAGCAAACACTCAAGACCCTCGCGAGGGGCCAAGCCTCGCGAGGCGGATGACACAAGACCTCCTTGCGGGCTGCTTCACTAGGCTGGCTCGCGAGGGGCAGAGAGATCAAGGCAAGGGACACCTCGCGAGGTTTCTGTGATGCAAGCCATGACGACTGGAGCCAGGCGGGCGCCATCGCGCGCAGTGTCCTAGTTTCCTCTTTCTTGCTAAAGAGGCAAGCGCAAGCGAGGAATCCCGAGGCATCAAGCAAAGGTTTACATATCGGTGCAATAATACCAAGACCAGTAGGACGGTAGGACGGAGGTCACCGTGGAGCCCAAGACGGCGTCACCAGTAGAGCCTTTGGTAGGCGAAGACTGCTTCTGTCAGGATCACTTGTATTAGTTGTCTCCCTTCGAATTTGGCTATTGTGGGATCCCTTCCCGGTCAATATTTGGGAAGAGGACCGGGGCCTCTATAAATAGGACTAGCCACCACCATAGAGGGAGAGATGGGATTGGAGCCATTCCATCCATAGCCTCACACAAGTTCGCCAGGCACAAGAACACCTCACCTCAGGAGGCTGTTCTTCCCTTGTAACTGTTCATCCTCAGCCCAAGAGGCAATCCACCACACTGCAGTAGGGTATTACACCACATCGGTGGCCTGATCCAGTAAATTCTTGTGTCTCTTGTTCTTTGGGTTCATCGAGCTAGGCCGTGAGATCATGATGTGTGTGAGCTAGAGGGGGGAGAGATCTTCGTGCGCACCCCAGTGTTCGAACCTCAAGGGTTTTGCCGGAACCTGAAATCCGATAGTTTTCATCATATTGCTTGAGTTAATTCATGTACATCATGTCATCTTACTTAATGCGTTATTCTGTTCTTATGAACATAATACTCTAGATGCAGGTAGGAGTCGGTCGATGTGTGGAGTAATACTAGTAGATGCAGAATCGTTTCAGTGTACTTGGGACGGACATGATGCCTATATTCATGATCATTTCCTTAGATATCGTCAAAATTATGCGCTTTTCTATCAAATGCTTGGCAGTAATTTTTTCAGCCACCGTAATATTTTCTATCTTGAGAGAAGCCTCTAGTGAAACCTATGGCCTCCGGGTCTATTTTCCATCATATAAGTTTCCGATCTATAATTTTAGTTTCCGATTTACATTCTTTGCAATCTTTTACTTTCCGTTCCATAAACCAAAAATACGAAAAATATTACTTTACCGTTTATCCATCTATATCAGATCTCACTTTGCAAATAATCGAGAAGGGGTTGACAACCCCTTTATCGCGTTGGGTGCAAGTTGGTGTTTGTTTGTGCAGGTATTTGGTGACTTGTCACATTGTCTCCTACTGGATTGATACCTTGGTTCTCAAAACCGAGGGAAATACTTACTCTACTTTGCTGCATCACCCTTTCCTCTTCAAGGGAAAAACCAATGCAAGCTCAAGAGGTAGCATTGGTGCAGCCGAGGTCGAGACCCTCAAAGGTACCCTTGCCCAAGCCCGGAAGGAGGCGAAGGCAAACAAGGCAGCCGTTGACAATGCGGTTGCGGAACTGAAGACCGAAGTCAAGTAGGAGCTGAAGGATGCCATCAGAAAATGTGAGGATTTGGAGGACAAGACTTCATCCCAATTGTCCGAACTCACCAAAGCTCTCCAGGAGGCTAAAGTGGCGCGGGTCGAGTCCTGGAGTGCTTGCGAAGAGATTCGTCAGGCGAAGCTGATAGCGGTTGGTGTCGGATTTCGGGTTCCGGCAAAACCCTTGAGGTTCGAACACTGGGGTGCGCACAAAGATCTCTCCCCTCTCTAGCTCGCACACTCCACGATCTCATGGCCTAGCTCGACGAACCCAAAGAACGAGAGACACAAGATTTGTACTGGTTCGGGCCACCGTTGTGGTGTAATTCCCTACTCTAGTGTGGTAGATTGCCTCTTGGGCTGAGGATGAACAGTTACAAGGGAAGAACAGCCTCCTGAGGAGAGGTGTTCTTGTGCTCGGTGAGCTTGTGTGGTTGGGGATGAGCTGATCCCCTTCTATGGTGGTGGCTAGTCCTATATATAGAGGCCCTGGTCCTCTTCCCAAATGTTTAGCGGGAAGGGATCCCACAACGGCCAAATTCGAAGGGAGACAACTAGTACAAGTTATCCTGACAAAAGTAGTCTTCGCCTGCCAAAGGCTCTGGTGGTGATGCCGTCTTGGGCTCCACGGTGACCTCCGTCCTGCTGGTCTTGGTCTTGTTGCACCGATATGGAAACCTTTGCCTGATGCCTCGGGACTCCTCACCCGTTCTTGCCTCTTTAGCACCAAAGAGGAAATGAGGACATTGCGCGCGCTGGCGCCCGCCTGGCCCTAGTCGTCATTACTTACGTCACATGAACCTCGCGAGGTGTCCCTTTCCTTGATCTCTCCACCCCTCATGAGCCAGCCTGGTGAGGCCACCCCTGAGGAGGTCTTGCATCGTCCGCCTCACGAGGCTTGGTCCCTCACGAGGGTCTTGAATGTTTGCTGATGAAGATGGGCCGTACAGGGCCTCTGGTGGAGCCATGCCATGGGCCGTAGGCAGGCAAGTCTGGGGACCCCCGTTCCCAGAACGCCGACAGTAGCCGCCGAGCCCAAGGCGCGATCGGGCTTGGCTTCAAGGCGAAGCCAAATGGCAAGTGCAAAGCATCGTGGGCCCTAATAGCCTGTGGCCCTACTGACATGTGGCAATCGATTGGGCATGGGCGTCTCTGCTTCCCACGCCGCCTCGGCAACTGCCCAACTTGACAGGTCCTTTCTGCATGCAGAAAAAGATCATTATTACCTTAGATCATGGAGGCCAGCGGTTGGCCTCCCCTTGGCTATAAATGGGAAGGGGGAGGAGCCCCCGTCACCCATCTGTTCCTTTGCTTCTCCCGTTTCTTCTTCGTCCTTGCTCCACTGCCATCAGCGACACCCATGGCGCCTGCGAAGAGGCTCTCGGCTGCGGAGAAAGGGAAGGCTCGTCAGGACGGGCTCGGCTCACCGCCGCCCAAGAAGGGGCGCGGCCGTCCCCGCAAGCACACTGCGACCCCCGGCGCGGCCCCTCGTGGCTGCAGTGGAGCCTCTTCTCGTGGTGGCAGCCGCCCATGTCGTGGCAGTCATGTTGATGAGGTGAGGCATGTCATGGTTGCTCGGCCTCCTCGGCCACACTTCCATTTGGCGGAGGTGATGCCGGAGTTCATCGTGTGGCCGGAGAACCCTACTGGCACCTGGCTTCAGCACCCGCGGTTCTTTGTCGGCGAACTGCCGTCCGCAGGTCCAGGCGGTCTCTGGCTGCAGGCGGACGGTTGATGCAGCAGGGCTTCGTGGGTCGTGATGGAAGTATCCACCGCGGGCAATACGGTCCTGGCCCGCGTCTGGTAGACGTTCACCCACACGTGCGGGCTAGGCAGGCGGCGCGCCCTCCACTTCAAGTACGACGGCGACGCGACCCTCTTCGTGAGGGTATTTGGGGAAGATGGTCGCCATGTCGGGCGCTGCCCCGAGGACAACGATGGCGACGAGGTGCTCGGCCTTGGCGAAGGTCGTGACGAGGAGGAAGGAGGCTTCATCCTCGGTGCTGGCCATGGCTCGTCCAGCTATGGCGACTCCTCTTCCGGCAACAGCTCCAGCAGTGGCGGCTACGACTAGCCGCCATGCTGCCGCGCCCACTTCGAAGGTGGTAGCGGGTCGACTCGCCTCCGTGCTCTGGTGAAGCGCGAGGAGGGGTCTGGATGAGCTCAGGAGAGCGCCACGGGCCCGTCCTCGAGACCTCTTGCGGGAGCATGTTCCGCTTTTGTTTCATTTTCCCTTTCCTTCCTGCATTAAGAGAGAGACAAGTATGGGGCCCCGCTGGGGCGTGCAACAATTATGATTTCTAAGTGGTTGTGCTATGTTTGTCATTCCTGTGTTGTATTGCAGCATCATGTTTTATGTATGCGTGTAGGAATAACTTAGCTTGATGTGCCTGAAGTAGATTTCGCCTCGCGAGACACGCGTCCCCCAATGCCTGACGAGGCCTCCTATGCTCGGAAGGCGCCCGAGAACTGCAAAAATTCGGTAGGAAATTCTTATCCTTCCGGATCTTGGTCGAAGGCACTGTCAGTGATGACCCAGTGCTTCGTATCATGGTACCTGGGGGCACAGATTGAGAGGGGTGCGCCAGCTTGCGAACTCGAGCGAGGGTGCCTTGCGAAACACAGGAACACGAAAACGCTCACAAGGGTACCTGTCCAGCCCCCTCGCGGGGCATGCGAGGGAGAGTAGGGGTCAAAAATGAGGAACCAAGAGCAGAAAAGAGGCGAAAAGGCAATGGAACCGGGCCAGCAAGGAACACCAGAGAGAAAATTCTTACTAAAGAGGGGCGAACCAACTGCGGAAAGAAAATGAAAAGCTGCGTCTGGCACCTAGTCTAATCTTCTTGTCTTCTCACCAGCGTGGAGCTAAGTGCTGCCACCAGGCGTGGGAGGGAGCCCCCGAGGCCCGAGGGCGGCACTCCTGAGACTCCGGCGCATGTACAGCCCCACTTATTATTACGTGAGAGTGTCACGAGCGGAGATTCTTCACAGGCACTGGGCCTTGCTTCACAGGCACCGGGCCTTGCTTCATGGGTAGAACCTCCGGAGGTGTTGGATGTTCCAGGCATTCTGCATGGGGATCTCGTCCTTTGTCTCCACGCGCGCAACGCCAGGCCTGGAGACATGGGCGACCCTAAACGGGCCCTCCCACATGGGCGAGAGCTTATGCAGTCCTTCCCTAGAGAGCACCCGCTCAGGACAAGATCACCCACCTCGAGGGTCTTGGAGCGAACGCTGTAGCAGTGGTACCGCCGCAGCGCCTACTGGTACCTCGCAGCTCAGAGCGAGGCTTCACGGCGGCGTTCCTCCAATAACACGAGATCCATCCCCCGCATGGCGTCCTGCTGCATTTCATCAAACGCCAGGACCCGCGCGGAGCGATGCTTGACCTCGTGTGGGAGAACCGCTTCTGCTCCGTAGACGAGGAAGAATGGGGTCTCGCCTGTGGGCCTGGTGGCGGTGGCGTGGATGGACCACAACACGGACTGGAGCTCATCATGCCAGCCCCTGCCGCAGGCCTTGATCTTCTTTTTGAAGGTCCTGATCTTGAGACCCCTCAGGACCTCGGCGTTGGCATGTTCGGCATGGCCGTTGCTCCTGGGGTGCGCCACGGAGGCATAGCAGATCTGTGTTCCAAGGTTAGCACAATATGTTTTGAAGAGATTGTTGGTGAACAGTGAGCCATTGTCGGTGATGATGCGATTAGGGACCCCAAATCGGCTTACGAGGCCCTTGATGAACTTGACTGTTGACCCAGCTGGGATGGTGCGGACGGCTTCCACTTCCGCCCACTTGGTGAATTTGTCGATGACGACATAGAGGTAGCGGTAGCCTCCAGGCGCTCGAGGAAATGGGCCCAGGATATCCAGCCCCCAGACCGCGAACGGCCATGAGAGCGGGATAGTCTGGAGGTCTTGAGCTGGCTGGTGGATCTGCTTCACGTGGAATTGGCAGGCCTTGCAGGATTTCACCAGCTCGGCCGCGTCGTTGAGTGCCATGGGCCAGTAGAACCCATTGCGGAAAGCCTTGCTGACTAAGCTACGTGACGACGAGTGGTGCCCGCAGTCTCTGCCATGTATCTCAGCCAGCAACTCACTCCCTATTCCCTAGAAATGCATCGTAGAGAAACATCATTTGGCCGCTTCCTGTATAGCTCACCGTCCTAGATGCAGTATGCTGTAGCCTGTCGGGCCACGCACTCCGCGTCTTCCTCCTTCTCCGACAACGTTCCTTGCATCAGGTACACCTTGAACTCCTTGATCCAGCACCCCTCCTAAGGCTCAAGCTCTAAGAGGAGGCGCGCTCCTGAGGTCGGGCCGCAGGCGGGGGCTCCTGAGGCTGGTGGCTGGGGGAGCTCCTCCTGAGGTGGCGCTAGCTCCGCAGGCGGAGGTGCTGCCGAAGGCTTGAAGAGCCGCTCCTCGAAGACACCGGGCTCTTGGGGCAGCTGCTTGGATGCTCTTTTGGCGATGTCGTCGGCCTCCTTGTTGGTGCCACGAGGCACATGCTATAGCTCCATGCCCAGGAACTGCTTCTCCATTTTGCGCACCTCCGCGTGGTACGCCTCCATGTGTTCATCCTTTGGCTCGTACACCTTGTTAGAGAAGTTGACGAGGAGCTGCGAGTCTCCCTTGATGGTGAGGGGTTTCACCCCTAGGGCCACCGCAGCCTTGAGGCCGACGATGAGACCCTCGTACTCTGCAATGTTGTTGGAGACCTTCTCACCCCGCTGGAAGCAGAGCTGCATGGCGTAGTAAAGCTTGTCCTGAGTGGGCGAGATGAGCACGGCTCCAGCCCCCGCACCCTGACGTGCAAACGCGACATCGAAGTACATGACCCAACCATCTGGTGCTTCACTTCCTGGCGAGCGGGATGGTTCTCGCCTGCTTCGAGCTCCGGGTGTCGGTCCATTCTGCCACAAAGTCGGCGAGCACAATCCCCTTGACGACCATGGTTGTGCTGAACTCCAGGTCAAACGTTTGCAGCTCGATGTTCCATTCAGCGACTCTTCCCACAACATTGGGGTTCCTGAGCACTCTCTCCAACGTGTAAGCTAAGACGACCTTGATGGGGTGACCCTGGAAGTAGTGGCACAGCTTACGCGAGGCCACCAGGAGCGCGAGCAAGAGCTTCTGAGGCATGGGGTATCACGCTCTCGCATCTTGTAGCACTGTGCTGACGAAGTACATTGGGTGCTCAACAAGGGTGGGAGAGCTGACGGACTTTTGGCTCCTAGGGACTGAGGCGCTTCCTGTGGATCTCCAGCTCCTGGGACATGATGACTAGACGGAGCAGCCGCTGTCTCGGGAGCATTGTCTTGGTGTTGTCCGGCCTCATCCATCTTGGCGGCTTCATTTGGCAAACCCTTGACTTGGGGCTCCTCTCTAAGGGCCACCAGTGCAGCGCTGGTTGAGTGGGGTGTGGCAGACAGGTAGAGTACCAAGGGCTCGCGAGGACGATACGCCACCATCACCGGTGGGCTGGTCAAGTATCTCTTGAGGTCTTGGAATGCCAGGTCGGCCTCGGGGGTCCACTTGAACGGACCCTTCTTCTTCATCAGCTTGAAGAACGGCAAGGCGCGCTCTCCCAACTTGGAGATGAAGCGACCCAGCGAAGTCAAGTAGTCTGCAAGCTTCTGCATCTCCTTGAGTTTTTGTGGTGGGCTCATGTCTTCGATTGCCTTGACCTTCTTCGGGTTGGCCTCGATCCCCCTGTGGGACATGAAGAAGCCCAGCAGCTTGCCGGAAGGGACACCAAACACGCACTTTTCCGGGTTGAGCCGCAAGTCCACCTGGCGCAGGCTTGCGAAGGTATCCTCTAGGTCCTGAATCAAAGTGCTCGCCTCCCAAGACTTTACCACAATGTCGTCGACGTAGGCCTCAGCATTCCTCTCGAGCTGCTGCCCCAAGGCGATGTGCTTCAGCCACTGAAAGGTCGCCCCTGCGTTGTGCAGTCTGAATGGCATGCAAGTGTAGCGGTATACCACACATGGGGTCAAGAAAGCTGTCTTCTCCACATCTTCCACCGCCATCTTGACCTGGTGGTAGCCTGAGAACGCATCCAGGAAGCACAACAGGTCACACTCCGCGGTGGAGTCGACAATCTGGTCGATGCGCGGCAGCGGGAACGGGTCTTGAGGGCAAGCCATGTTGAGGTTGGGGAAGTCTACACACATGCATTCCTTCCCTCCTTTCTTCGGCATGACGACTGGGTTTGCCCGCCACTCCGGGTATCAGACCTCGCGAATGACACCTGCTGCCTCCATCTTGCGGTTTTCCTGAACGATGAAAGACTGCTTCTCTGTAGATTGTCGCCTCGCCTTCTGCTTCATAGGGCGCACATTGGGGCACACCCTCAGATGATGCTCAATCACTCCTCTCGAGACCCCAACTAGCTTCTTAGGTTCCTAGGCGAATACTTCCTTGTTCGCCCGCAAGAAGTCCACCAACTCCCTTTCTTGATCTGGGGCGAGGTCGGCGCCTATGATAAAGGTAGCACCAGAGGCCCCGTCTGCGTCGACCGGTATCTGCTTTGTCTGTAGATTGTCGCCTCGCCTTCTGCTTCATAGGGAGCACATTGGGGCACACCCTCAGATGATGCTCAATCACTCCTCTCGAGACCCCAACTAGCTTCTTAGGTTCCTAGGCGAATACTTCCTTGTTCGCCCGCAAGAAGTCCACCAACTCCCTTTCTTGATCTGGGGCGAGGTCGGCGCCTATGATAAAGGTAGCACCAGAGGCCCCGTCTGCGTCGACCGGTATCTGCTTTGTCTTAGGATGGCATTGTACAGCAAGCCGATGCGGGCGATGTCAAAGTCGATTAGCTCGGTGAGGTAGTTGTCATGTGTGCCGAAGGTCACGGGGAGACGGATCTGCCCCAGGGGGTTGTAGGAGCTGCCGCTGACCCCAGAGAAAGGCTTGATGGGGCGGAGCCACTCAAGTGGCATGTGAAGGAGGCTAAAGGCCTCCATGGAGAGCATGTTGAGGTCGGCGCCGCTGTTGATGAGGGTCTTGGTGACGGCTACGCTACATATGTTGGGTGTTCAAAGCATCGGAAGCACGCCCGAGCTGACGGTGGTGACTAGGTGATCCCCTGATTCGAAGATTAGGTCGGCCTTGGGCGCCGCCCAACCCGGGGGAGCCCCCTGCCGCATGGAGGCGGCGCCGATCTGGCGAAAGAACGGCTTGGTGTGACGGTCTGAGGGTGGTGCCTGTGAGCCACCGAGGAGAGCTGCGACGACGGGGGGTGCTGGTTCCCCGAAGCATGTGATGAAGAGGTCGCGCAGCTCCTCCCAGGAGGCCATAGAAGATTCCGGCAGATGGAGGAGCCAGGCGCGTGGCACGCCAGCGAGGGCCATTGGGAGCCAGTTGGCCATGACTTTATCATCGCGCCCGGCCTCTAGGACGGCCTCCTCGTACGCCAGCAGAAAGGCCACCAGATCCGCTGCACCATCGTAGCGGGGCGGCATCTCCGGCATGAACTTGTGCGGCCACTGCACCCGCCGCAAGGAGGGGGTGAAGGCCCGGAGTCCCCTGGCGCTGCGGAGAGCGCCCGCCGATCCAGTCGGAGAAGAGGCGGCATCCATGAGACTCGGTCGGAGAAGCGAGGCCATCGGGGGGCAAGGCTTCGGCGCACCCCTACCTGGCGCGCCAAATGTCGGATTTCGGGTTCCGGCAAAACCCTTGAGGTTTGAACACTAGGGTGCGCACAAATATCTATCCCCTCTCTAGCTCGCACACTCCATGATCTCATGGCCTAGCTCGATGAACCCAAAGAATGAGAGACACAAGATTTATACTGGTTCGGGCCACCGTTGTGGTGTAATACCCTACTCCAGTGTGGTGGATTGCCTCTTGGGCTGAGGATGAACAGTTACAAGGGAAGAACAACCTCCTGAGGAGAGGTGTTCTTGTGCTCGATGAGCTTGTGTGGTTGGGGATGATCTGGATGAGCTGATCCCCTTCTATGGTGGTGGCTTGTTCTACATATAGAGGCCCTGGTCGTCTTCCCAAATATTGAGCAGGAAGGGATCTCACAATGGCCAAATTCGAAGGGAGACAACTAGTACAAGTTATCCTGACAAAAGTAGTCTTCGCCTGCCAAAGGCTCTGGTGGTGACGCCGTCTTGGGCTCCACGGTGACATCCGTCCTGCTATCCTGCTGGTCTTGGTGTTGTTGCTCCGATATGGAAACCTTTGCCTGATGCCTCGGAACTGCTCACCTGTGCTTGCCTATTTAGCACGAAAGAGGAAATGAGGACACTGCGTGCTGGCGCCCGCCTGGCCCCAGTCGTCATGGCTTACGTCATAGGAACCTCGCAAGGTGTCCCTTGCCTTGATCTCTCCGCCCCTCGTGAGCAAGCCTGGTGAGTGTCGGTGTCAAAATCGGTGGATCTTGGGTAGGTGGTCCCGAACTATGCGTCTAGGATCGATGGTAATTGGATATGGGGGACACTATGTTTACCCAGGTTCGGGCCCTCTCTGTGGAGGTAATACCCTACGTCCTACTTGATTGATCTTGATGAATATGAGTGTTACAAGAGTTGATCTACCACGAGATCGTAATGGCTAAACCCTAAAATCCTAGCCTATATGACTATGGTAATGAGTATCCTTTCCGGACAAACCCCTCCAGTTTATATAGACACCGGGGGGATCTACGGTTTATATAGAGTCGGATACATAAGAAGGAATCTTCATAGTCAGTTGCCAAGCTTGCCTTCCATGCCAAGGAGAGTCCAATCCGGACACAGGTACAGTCTTCAGCCTTCATGTCTTAACAGCCCATCAGTCTGGCCCATGGATAATAGGCCGGACGCCCGAGGACCCCTTAGTCCAGGACTCCCTCAGTAGCCCCTGAACCTGGCTTCAATGACGAGGAGTCCGGCGCGCAGATTGTCTTCGGCATTGCAAGGCGGGTTCCCCTTTGCGAACTCCTAGTTGATCTTCAGATGTGATGATTGTATCCAGACCTATAACACACACCCTACACAACCGCAGGGAGAATATATTCTTACACGAGTTCCATCCGCTAACAACTTTTTCGTAGCACAATATTACGTATGGCCGGCCATAATTCCAAACCGCTTTCATGTTTCGACGCCCCACGGCCCGAGACGCGGTTTCCATTGGCACGTCTTGTCAAAGCAGAGATCATGTCCCCTTATCACGGGATTCTCATCAATGCGGGCATGGGTAACCCAACCATGCCATTTATACAGCCCTTGGGAATAGGCGAATCTTAAGGCGAGTGAGGAGGCGTTTAATATTCATTGCCTTCATAAGGGGATAATGATTCCCTCTTCCTCTCTCACGCCCTCTCTCTGTCTCCGCCTTTCCAATCTCGAGCTTTAGCGCCCAAGTTCTCATCTCCTTTCCACTCCAGCAACCATGTCCGGATCCGGAGGTCAAGGCAAGTGGATGGTCTCCTCCGTCAAGGAGGAGAACATTACGGAGCTTCGGGAGGCCGGATACTTGGCAAAGGAGATCACTCACCGCCTGCCGACCGAGGGATAAGTCATCCCCACGCCGAAGCCCACCGAGAGGGTAGTTTTCCTCCCCCATTTCTTCCGTGGGCTAGGGTTTCCACTCCACCCTTTCGTCTGCGGGCCGATGTATTATTACAGGACAGATTTCCATGATCTGTCCCCAAATTCCTTCCTCAACATCTCAGCGTTTATCATCGTGTGTGAGGCCTTCCTCAACCCAACTTTGGGCTATGGCTCAAAGTCTTTAACGTGAAGCCGAAGGTGGTGGATGGCCAGCACACGGAGTGCGGAGGAGCTATGGTGAGCAAGCTGTCCAACGTCTCCTGGCCCAAAGGTACTTTGGTGGACACAGTGAAGGAGTGGCAGAAGCAGTGGTTCTACATCACAGAACCTCACGGCACCACCTGGGCCACTGCTGCTCAATTCCGCTCCGGCGCTCCCATACGACTCACCTCCTGGGTCGAGAAGGGTCCGGACTGGGGTTCCCCTGACGAGGTGATAATGCTGCAGACGCACGTTCAAAGCTTGGTAACCAAGAACGTCAAGCTCGTTGACGTGATCCAGGTGATGCTAGTTCGCCGAATCCTTCCGTGCCAGCGCCGAAGCTATCCTCTATGGGAGTTCAACCCGAAGAAGCACCAGACACTGGTGAGGCTCTTCGAGACTACTCATGAAGGTGCATGGAAGTTGCTCTTTCAGGGCAATGAGAAACCGCGCAGATTCAGATCGCGGGCACAGCACTAAACACCTCGTTAGCGAGGTATGTCTTTTTTGATACATTCTCCACTTGTTTGTTTCAAGGATTATGCCTGAGCTTTTATTGTTGCTTTTTCAGGACTGGATGGAGAGGGCGAAGTAGATCCAGTGTCCGGCTCCGCTGCCTAAACAACTGGCAATCCCGCGTCTAGCGAAGATGCTGGTGCCGGTGCCTTATAAGGCGCCAGAGAAGAAGGCCCAGAAGAAGGCCAAGGGGGCCAAGAGTGGCCCCCGCCGCAAGGGAACTTCGGACGTGACGTCCGAAGACGACGAAGCTCATTCCTCTGTCCCTGAGGAGAACAGCGAGGAAGAGGAGGAGTAGGAAAACAACCCTCCCCCTGAGGAGAGGAAGAAGAAGAGGGCGGCTTCGGCGCATCCGGAGGCGGAAGCGCCCAAGAAGGGGAAGGGCGTCCCAGCGGTCAACACCGCGTGGGACTTGAGTCCGGAATGACGCCCACGTACTAAGTCCCAAGCCGCATCGTAAGTGACACGGCTCGCTCATGCGCGCATCCGGCCCTTTCTCTTCATTATCTTGACATAGTTAATTGTACTATTGCAGTCCAGCCCGCGACCTTATCCAGTGATCCTCATCTGGAGGTTCGTTGGCTTCGTCGGAGATGGCGAGCATGTCACCATTGCCTGCTTATTCCCCCGGGGTCAGGGACGAGACCAAAGTGTTATCCCAGAGAACCGCTCCGAACTGGGGAGGAGCCCAGGACGCTGTCCGGGAGGCACCACAAGGTGAGACCTCTATTGCCGGACACATGGAGGCGCCGATCCCCATGGAGACTAGCGAAGAGGGCCGCATCCAGTTCGGCCCTCAGCCGAATACGATTCCGGAGGGCCATATGGCCCTGGAGTCACGTGAGCAGCCCCCTTTGAAGGAGGGGGTGCGTCGCTTCCACCGCCGGCCCTTGTCCATCCAAGGGCACCGAATAACCTGATGGAGGCGCTTCGTGGACGAGCAACGTGTCCTTATGGGTGCGGTGATTGAGAAGATTCAATCTGCCAAGAGTGGACTGAATGAAGCCTGCAGTAGCCTGTTGACATGTTTCAAGGTAAGAAAGAGAAAAACCCTGTGTAGCCAGTAGCCCTTGAGACACTGTCCGGTGTTCGGCAAGAAGAACCGGACAGAGGATCAATCTTTTGTTATAGGAGACTAATGTAATATGGATGGATAAGCAGGCATCGCTGTTGGCTACAACCTCGCATGCTGCCAAAGTCTATGAACTGAGGCAGAGGCTAGAGCGGACCGAGAACGAGCTCGACGAGGTTAAGGTTTGGCTCCAAGAGAAGCAAGGTGAGTGACGACTTGCTGTGTGTTCGGAAAGGATAGGTGCTGCATATTGACCGCAGTGTCGTGATATGTGTAGGAGCCGCGACGGAGGTCGAGGCCCTAAGGAAGGCCCTGGGCGAGGCCGAGGAGAAGGTTGTCCAGCAGCAAGCCGCCCGTAAGAAGCTCAAGGCCCGGGTCAAAGAAGTCCAGCATGAGCTCCAGGATGCGGTCAAGAGACGCGAAGCCTAGGAGCATGATGCATTGGTTGAAGGGACCGAACTCGCCAAGACTCATCAAAGCGCGGAGACCGCACGGAATGAGGCCCAGGCCGCCCTCCAGGAGATCCAGGAGGCCAAGAAGATCACGGCGGGTAAGGCATTTAAGATGCAAAGCAAGTATGCGGAGAAGCAGTACCTTCTACAAACCCTGGTTCGGAGTTCCCCAAGGGCTTTTGCGGATTTACCACGCAGTGTATCAGACGCCATGGAGTTCTATCGAGCCGAAGGAGTAGATTCTACGGATAAGCTGTTCTGGTCACAGTATGCGGCGCCAGAGCATCCCGTTCCCTTCATAGATCAGCTGAAACAACTGGTGGAGCTTCATAGGGTGGCTGAACTAGCCATGAAGAATTTCATAATCCGGCTATGGCCAGCCGAAGCTATGCCAAGCAGCTACTTCGGACTCGTGAGGCGGATGGTGTACGCATGTCCTCGACTGGACGTCGTCAAGCGCTCGGCCTACATTGAAGGTGCATGCATGGCCTTCGCCCGTTACAAGATGTGGTGGGCGAAGATGGACGCCGTCGAGGTGACCAGAGGGCCACCGGAGGGCAAGGAGCACCGCACACCCGAACGGCATTTTGCGGATGCCCTGGAGGGGTCTCACCTTGCGGCAGCACAATGTTCGCAGGACGTTGTATTTGAATAAATGTATTCATGTTGCCTTTGCCTTGTATTATAAAAAATAGAGCCTGTTTTGTGATGTAATTTTGTTATGCTTTAATTGTTTCCTCCTGTGCGGCCGTGTTGTATGTAATCTGAGGGTTGGCCAGTCGTCGGCTTGTGCCCTCACATAGGTAGTACGGAGGTGTTCGGGATGGAATCTAAACAATCTTGATCCAATTATATGGTCCTTGAAGGAGTTGTTTAGCGCAACGAACAAGGCAATCGGACTATACGCCTTAAATGCCCTCACTTAGCCATATGAGTTTTGTAATAAAGCATGGGCGCAGTCCCTGGTTCAAGCCAGGGTGCTGTCAGCATGCGATCGGGAAATGCCGATCTTTCGCATAATGCGGAAAAAATCTCCAACGATTTGTGACCCTCGAATAGCTGACCGACTCTCGCCGTATCATGACAGTCAGTTTTTGGCTGTCTCTACTGAGGTGCTCATCTGTTCAAGGCCAGGGCACAATCGCAGTAGTTCTCCCTTTACGACCCTAGCTGATTTAGCGGAACGTAGGGTAGCAGGCACATGAGTCGGGCAACCCAACTATTGACCAAAGACATGATTCGGAGCCAATGCATATAATGCTAAATTTGGGGTGCCGAACTTATCTTTAAGGATTGTTGGACTTTGTTGCCGTATTGTGGGGCGATGGGGAGCCCCTGGCAAATATGAAATGTACCAGAGTGTATGGTTGCTAGGAAATAAGTAATATAAAGGAAAACAGAGGGAGAACAGAGATAGGATCTGGAGCCCTTGAACTTGGATCATGGACTGTTTCCATTATAGTTGGGTTAATGCGTCCAAGCACATTGGTACAAAATAATGCAATAAGCAACCGGCTATTTGACATGCCATACCCGATGGCGGGCTACGCGTGGGTCCTGAAAATGGTTAGCCTCTAGGGCTTCCCATGTACGCCTATGCTCCGTGTCAATCCGGTGTGTTTGTCCTTTGACGGGATCGTTAATCAAGCCTTCGAAGGAGGCCCCCATAGGAGAAACCTAAAACAAGGGAAAAGGAGATAGTAAAGTTATATGTGGGTCCGGGATCGGTCTAGCCGAACCGTGGATCCAGGGATAGCTTGTGCCTCCGTCGATGCCCATGGAATTTTGAGTGCGTAGTTATGGACGCATGGTATGAATGCCACTACCTCATCGGGATTGGGACGGAGGCCGAATTGCTAATCGAGCTCTTGACAAGCTGCGCTGTCCTGTTGCAGTGTAGTCCGGACCCTCTTAATGATGTCCAGGGGCTCGGCAGCGAGACTATGATGCTACTTGAGAAGGCCGCTTTGTACCTATGCTGCTAGGGTGGCAGTGTGCTCCTCTATCCGAAGGGAGCATTCTGTGTTTTCGTTGACTATTATGATGCTGCGCGGACTGGGCATCTTCAGCTTGAGATAAGCATAGTGTGGCACCACGTAGAATCTAGCAAATGCGGTTCGTCCGCGAAGTGTGTGGTAGCCGCTATGGAAGGGGACGATATCGAAGATTAACTCCTCGCTTCGGAAGTTGTCCGGAGAACCGAAGACCACCTCCAGCGTGATTGAGCCCGTGCTGCGGGCCTCAACGCCTGGTGTGACTCCTTTAAAGGTAGTCTTTGTGGGTTTGATTCGTGCGGGATTCATGCCCATCTTCCGCACTGTATCCTGATAGAGAGGGTTGAGGCTGCTACCACCGTCCATTAGGACTCGTGTTAGATGAAATCCGTTGATGATTGGGTCGAGTACCAGTGCAGCTGAACTGCCATGCCAGATACTAGTTGTATGATCTCGACGATCGAAGGTGATCGGGAATGACGACCACGGATTGAATTTTGGGGCGACTGGCTCTACCGCGTAGACGTCCCTAAGTGTTCGCTTGCGCTCCCTATTGGGGATGTGTGTAGCGTATATCATGTTCACCGTTTTGACTTGAGTGGGGAATTTCTTCTTCCCTCCAGTGTTCGGCTGCCGGGGCTCTTCGTGCTCGTCCTCACTTTGTGATCCCTTTTCTTTGTTTTCGGCATTTAACTTGCCAGCCTGTTTGAAAACCCAACAGTCTCTGTTGGTGTGATTGGCTTGTTTATTTGGGTACCATGTATCTGGCACGGACGATCGAGTATGCGATCCAGGCTGGATGGTCCCTCACTGTTCCTTTTCTAGGGCTGCGCTGCGAGGACTTGGAGCCGCTGATCCGGCGTTAATGGTGGTGTCATCGGTGTTGTCGCCCTTGCTTCGGCGTTTGTGTCTGTTGCGCTGGAGCTTGTCGGAGCTGTTCTTGGCCTCGGAGGGGCCTGTCTCGCTGGCTGTGTTTTTGCTACGAGCCAGCCAGATGTCCTCACCTGCGCAAAAGCGGGTCATGAGTGTCGTAAGGGCTGCCATGGACTTCGGCTTTTCTTGGCCGAGCTGGCGTGCTAGCCATTCATCACGGATGCTGTGTTTAAAGGCTGCTAGGGCTTCGGCATCCGGACAGTTAACAATCTGGTTCTTTTTGGTTAGGAACCTAGTCCAGAATTTTCTGGCTGATTCTCCAGGTTGTTGAACTATGTGGCTTAAGTCATCGGCATCGGGTGGTCGGACATCTGTACCTTGGAAGTTGTCGAGGAAGGCCTCTTCCAAGTCCTCCCAGCTGCCGATGGAATTCTCGGGCAGGCTATTCAGCCAGTGTCTAGCTGGCCCTTTGAGTTTCAGTGGGAGGTATTTGATGGCGTGGAGGTCATCTCCACCGGCCATGTGGATGTGGAGAATAAAGTCCTCAATCCATACTGCAGGGTCAGTTGTTCCGTCGTATGATTCAATATTGACGGGCTTGAACCCCTCGGGGAATTCATGATCCAGCACCTCATCTGTGAAGCAGAGAGGGTGTGCGGCGCCTCTATATCGGGCCACATTATGGTGTACCTCCGATGGAGTCCGTCTGCGGTTATAGGCCCGGGTGTGACTAGGTTTGTTACGCCCGAAAAGGTAGCCGTCATCCCATGTCGGGAAGCGTCCCCGTGATCCGTAGATTGATCTGGTGTGTTCCGCTCTACTGTCCAGCTCCTGCTGAAGGTCGTATGTAAGCTCCCGAGCTGTTCTATCCCTGTTTTTGCGAGGTGGTGGGGTGGGCTGTTATTCGGCCTGAGTTGCCGCTTTATCCCGACCGCGGGGTGGTCGGTCCGCCGCACTATCCCGACTATGTGGTGGTCGGTCCGCATTGCGTGAGGGAGGTATTGGATCTGGTGCCTCCTCATCGAACTGGGGTAGCAGTCTAAGCTTTGGGTAACTCTTGGTTGGGCGCTTGAGGCCGTATTCTTCGGCTGCTAGGACATCAGTCCACCTATCAATGAGCAGGTCTTAATCAGCTTGGAGCTGCTGCTGCTTCTTCTTCAGGCTTCTTGTAGTGGCTATTAGCTGCCGCTTGAAGCGCTCCTGCTCGAGGGGTGCCTTAGGCACGATGAAGTCCTCATTGCCGAGGCTCTCATCATCCTCGGATACTGGACGATGACTATCATCATCTGGGTCATTGGGCATGGCCTGTTTATCAGGGTTATCTTGCTCGTTGTCTTGTTCCTCCTGTTCGGATGCGGCCCCGACAGGGTCTTCATTATTTTCGGCGTCGCCCGGAGTACTATTTTCTCCGGTGCCAGTGGTGCCATCGTTTGAGCGACGAGGCTTAGAGCAGCGTTTAGGGCGCCGGCGCTTGGACTGCGTCTCAGAAGTTTTATTCGCAACTGGATCTCCTTTGTCATCGTCGCTAGCTTTTTTAGGTGTGTCGACCATGTACACATCATACGAAGAGGTGGCAGTCCAACGCCCAGTAAATGCCAGGTTTTGGCCTTGCTCCTGGTCGGCATCGTTGTCCATACCGTCGATGTCTTCGGAGCTGTAATCGAGCATGTCGGCTAAGTCATCGACAGTGGCTATGAAGTGGGTGGCGGGTGGGAAGTGAAATTTCCCATCATCTGCCTCTAGCTTGAATCGAACAAAGTTCGACTGTGAGTCCTTCTCCAAGGACAAGTTCTTTAAAGAGTTTAGCACATCACCCAAAGGTTAGTGCTGGAAGATGTTTGCGGCGCTAAATTCGAAAATCGATAACCGATCCAGCTCGGTGTCCGCGGGCGTACTCGGTCCGGGACTTATAGCCGGAGACGAATCCGGAGTTCCATTGGTGCAAATATTGCGGGGTGCTGAGTCCGTGTACGGCTCCAACATCGCGGACTCTGTGGCCTTGGATGGTGCGATCTGCTCCGGTTCTAAGGCCGTTGCAGCAACAGGGACCATCTCCTGGATGTGATCCGATGACAGATTTAAGTCATGTTCATCGGGGCGAGGGGGAGTGATCGCTGCGGTCTCAAATCCATTGAAGATCAAGTCTCCACGGATATCCGTGAAGTAGTTCAAGCTTCCAAATCTGACCTGGTGGCCAGGGGCGTAACTATTGATCTACTCTAGATGGCCAAGCAAGTTGGCCTGCAGTACGAAGCCGCCAAACACAAAAATCTGTCCGGGGAGGAAGGTTTCTCCTTGGACAGCGTCGCTATAGACGATTGAAGCAGCCATCGAACCTTTCATCGATGGCACGGTGGAACTCTCAATGGAAGCACCCATGTCGGTGTCAAAATCGGCGGGTCTCGGGTAGGGGGTCCCGAACTGTGCGTCTAGGATCGATGGTAACAAGAGACGGGGGACATGATGTTTACCCAGGTTCGGGCCCTCTCTATGGAGGTAATACCCTATGTCCTGCTTGATTGATCTTGATGAATATGAGTGTTACAGGAGTTGATCTACCACGAGATCGTAATGGCTAAACCCTAAAAGCCTAGCCTGTATGACTATGGTAATGAGTATCCTTTCCGGACTAACCCCTCTGGTTTATATAGACACCGGGGGGATGTAGGGTTTACATAGAGTCGGCTACATAAGAAGGAATCTTCATAGTCGGTTGCCAAGCTTGCCTTCCACGCCAAGGAGAGTCCAATCCGGACATAGGTATAGTCTTTGGCCTTCATGTCTTCACAACCCATCAGTCCGGCCCATGGATAACAGGCTGGACGCTAGAGGACCCCTTAGTACAGGACTCCCTCAGTGAGGCCGCCCCTGAGGAGGTCTTGCATCGTCCGCCTCGAGAGGCTTGGCCCCTCACGAGGGTCTTGAATGTTTGCTGGTGAATATGGGCCGTACAGGGCCGCTGGTGGAGCCACTCCATGGACCGCAGGCAGGCAAGTCTGGGGACCCCCATTCCCAGAACGCCGACAGTTGGTAAGGCCCTTCTTTTGTAGAGTATTTTTGGAGGTCAAAGATATGATTTTCTCACTGAAGTGTGGAGTTCTCTAGATGCGCTTGTGGATCTTCTGAGGTGTGCCCCCAATGCTGCACAGTTCTTCCGAGCCTGGGAGGGGAACTCGACCGAGAATTCGTTCTGGTCGCAGTTTCTTGCGCCAGAGCACCCGACGCCCCTGAACGACCAGCTGAAGCAGCTAATAGAGCTGCATAGGGTGGGAAGTTTGTCCGTGAAGGATCTAATAGTCCAGCTTTGGCCGACCGAACCCATTCCCAGTAGCTACTTCGGTTTGGTAAGGAGCCTTGTCGACGCGCTACCTCGGATTGATGCTGTGAAGCGCTCGGCCAGCATAGAAGGTGCCCTGATGACCTTCGCCCGCATCAAAATGCAATGGGAAAAGATGAAGGCCACCGACGTGGCAACCGCAGGCCCGCCCGAAGGCAAAGATCATCGGAAGCCGGAGAGATACTTCGATGACGTCCTAGATTGCGCTCGAATAGTAGATGGCCAATGCTCAAAGGATGTCATATTTGAGTAGATGTATTCAGGTTGTAAAAACTATGTTATGAACCCATTCTTGTAATATATCTATGTGTTGCGCCTTTTGTTTCAAGTGATGTTTACCTCCTGTGCGGTCGTTTTTACTTATATAAGTTGCCAGTCGTCAGCTTCAGCCCCCACGTGGATACTACGGGGGTGTTCATCATGACGCATGACCACACTTTATCCAACGTCTTGGTCCGTAAAGGAAGTGTCCGCGAGATGAACCAGGCAATAAGACTATGCGGCTTTATTACTTTTACTTAGCCATATGAGTTTGACGGCGGGGCTAAGTACTAGCCCCTGGTGCGTGTGCGGCTATCCGGAATACGGTGCCATTTTTCCACGTGGTTGGACGAAGACCAACCCCTCGTATAACACGGAGTGAATCGCGAATGATTTTAGTATAAGATAAGTCACTGAATCGCCGACCAGGTCTCGCTTTATCATGACAGTCAGTTTTCGCCTTTCTTTACTGAGGTATTTGACCGGATGAACTAGAAATACAATTGCAGTAGTTCTCCCTTTACTACCTTAGCCGAACAAGCGAAACATAAGGTGGTAAACACAGGAGCCGGGCAACCCAACTATGGACCAAAGACATGATTCGAAGCCGATGCATATAATGCAATATTCGGGATGCCGAAGAGTACCCCATAGGAGTTCGGACTTGAAAATGTGCCGAGCTGGATACAGCCCCCGGTGTCTGAGGCCGGACTAAAGCACGTGTGGCAGTCAAGAGTAGGGAGGGAATACAGATGATAGTATGAAATAGATAAGTACCCAACAAACATGGTGATCAACAGCTTCCTTTATACCCTGTTTAATACGTCAAGACGTGTCATTACAGATAATGCCCGAAGGCCAAGGTCATTTTACATGTCGAAAATTTACACAAGGGAAAGGTGTATACTGGGCTTTCTGAGAAAATAGTGGCTTAAAGATCCTAATGATGCCCTGTTGCACGTCTGCGCTGTTTCTCCTTGGTTAGAAATCCGTTGAGAGGAGGAGTCGATGGTCGTCTGCAATATAGGGGGTCCTAGAAAGGAGTCCCGTACAACCGTAGAGTAGGTGGATTTTTAATGAACCTGTAGTGAAAGAAAAAAAATAAAAAAAGAGGCTTAAGGTTCGAATAAGGTCAAGCCATACAATAGAACTTTTCCACAGTATACCTCCAGCGCTGCCCAAGGTAATTTAAGTGCGTAAATATGCACGCGTGGTATGTATGCCGCAACCTTATAGGGCGATTGGCGGAGGCTGAACTGCTATTCAAGCTCCGGATCCACCGAGCTATTGAGTTGTAATGTGGGTCTGACACGTTTAGCAGTGTCGAGGGTCTTGATGGTCGATGAGTTGTTTGGCTTGATCAGGACGCCTTGTGCTTTGGCTGCTAGGGCCGCGGTGTGCTCCTCAGTGTGGAGGGAGCTCTTCATATTCCCATTAACTATGATGACGCCACGAAGTCCTGGCATTTTTAGTTTTAAATAAGCATAGTGCGGGACTGCATTAAAGCGGGCGAAAGCAGTTTGTTAGACCAGTGCATGATAACCACTGCGGAAAGGGATGATGTCAATGATCAAGTCTTCATTGTGGAAGTTGTCTGGGGAACCGAAGACAACTTCTAATGTTAAGGAGCCCGTACAACGGGCCTCCACGTCGGGTATCACTCCTTTAAAGGTAGTGTTGCTAGGCTTGATTCTTGAAGGGTTGATACCCATCTTACGGACAGTGTCCGGATAGATCAAATTGAGGCTACTGCCGTCGTCCATTAGGATTTTAGTAAGATGGTACCCGTCGATTATAGGATCTAGTACCAGGGCCGCCGAACCTCCGTGACGGATACTAGTTGGGTGGTCCCTGTGATCGGAAGTGATCGGACAAGCCGACCATGGGTTGAATTTTGGGGCGACAGGCTCTACGGCGTACACTTCCCTTTATGCGCACTTGCGCTCCGTTTTGGGGATGTGAGTGACATATATCATGTTCACGGTTTTCACCTCAGGGGGGGGGCTTTTATATCCCCCGGTGTTCGGAGGGCGGGGTTCATCGTCGTCCTCGCTTTGAGGTCCTTTCCCCTTATGTTCGGTATTTAATTTACCTGCCTATTTGAAAACCCAGCAATTTCTATTGGTGTGGTTGGTAGGCTTGTCAGGGGTGCCGTGAATCTGGCAGGGCCTATCCAATATTTTTTCCAAATTGGATGGACCATTTCTATTTCCTTTGAACGGCTTCTTCCGTTGACCGGATTTTGAGCCGCTGAATCCGGCGTTTACTGTCGTGTCCTCGGTTTCTTCATTGTTGTTCCAACGCTTATCTTTTTGCGCCGTGGCCTTCCATTGTCATCCCTGGCCTTAGAGGTGCCTGGGTCGCTGGTACTGTTGCTTCTACGAGCCAACCAGCTATCTTCGCCTATGTAGAAGCGGGTCATAAGTGCAGTAAGAGTTGTCATAGTTTTTGGCTTTTCCTGGCCGAGGTGTCGGGTGAGCCATTCATCATAGACGCTCTTCTTAAAGGCCTCTAAGGCTTCGGCATCCGGAGAGTCGATGATTTGGTTCTTTTTAATTAAGAACTGGGTCCAGAGTTTGCAGGCTGACTCTCCGGGTTGCTGGACTATGCGACTCAGGTCATCAGCGTCCGATGGCCGGACATAAGTGCCCTAGAAGTTGTCCTGACAAGCATCCTCTAAGTCCTCCCAACTGCCAATGGAGTTCTCCGGGAGGATATTCAACCACTACCGTGCTGGTCCTTTTAGATTTTAAGGGAAGGTATTTGATGGCGTGTAGATCATCTCCACGAGCCATGTGAATGTGGAGAAGAAAATCTTCAATCCATACAGCAGGATCTGTCGTTCCATCGTAAGGCTCGATGTTTACGGGTTTAAACCCCTTTGGAAACTGGTGCTGCATTACCTCATTAGTAAAGCACCTGGGGTGTGCGGCACCTCTATATTGGGCAACATCGCGACAGAGCTCGGATGACATTTGTGTTCGGGGCTGACCCCTGGTTTGGTTATGTTTGTTGTGCCAGGCCTGATGGTCGTCATCTTGCGCAGAGGCGCGTCCTCTTGATCCATAGATTGATCTTGTCTGGCCAGCTCTATTGTCCAGGTCCTGGTGTAACTCATACGTGTAGCCCGGATCCACTGTCTCTTTGCCTCTATGGCGAGGTGGCGCTGGCTAGTGTTCAGCATAAGTAGCCGCTTTGTCCCGTCCACGTGGTCGTCGGTCTGGTTGATCAGTGTGGTTGTATTTTGACGGTATTGGCTCAAGGGCCTCGTCGGGGTGAGGGAGTCCTCTGAGATAAACTGACACTTGTCATTGAGAGCATCCCATCCTCCAAGGACTTTGAGCGAAAATCATATTTCTCAACACTTCTGAGAACATCTCTCAAAGTGTGGATCCAATCTTTATAGTTCCCATCTTTCAGAGCTAAATTGGAAGTATTGCGAGGCATTCACTATTGCATGATACTGCCAATGCGATACTACAATCAAAGACCCTTTGACAAAACCGTGTGCGATACATGAATCGCAAAGGGTAATGTAATAAAACCATCAAAAATGATACGAAACATTTGCGGTGGCGGAGACATCAAACACGATTCAGATTATAGTTGTGTGTGTGATGCGTGGCATACAGTTCACTAGAATGAACTGTTTGTGATGAGCATAACAACAGAAAAGGTCAGCCAGATGAAGGTGTGTGCGATATATGGCATACAGTTCACACGGATGAACTGTTTGTGATAAGGCAACACCAAAGAAACGGTCGGGCAGATCAAGGTGTGTACGAGAGCAGGGGCAAGTGCTGGGGTGGTTTTATATGTCAGACATGAACGCGAGTAAATGCAGTGGTTGACAGCGTCGATGACAGGCTTATCAGAAAAAGTGTGAAACCGAACGAGCGGCAAGGGTATCGCGCGAATGGCCGTCCCGATACCAACGTGAAGGACCCAATCGCTAACTTTCTAACAAGCGAACGCGACGGCTCGACCCAACCGCTTCCAACTGAGCACTCGACTACTATTAATAGATGTTTACGGCACGCCATCACCATTGTTGGGTCGTGACGAATCATCCATGTCAAAACCCGGTCAATATTTTGCTCGATAGTTTTTGCCACTATAAAAAATTCAGTGCAGTGCAAACTGTCACGTTTTGTAAAGTGATGATTTTTTATATTGTGTGACACGATTGTGGTGGTTTTGTAGGTTTTACTCCTTTTCTGAGGGTATACTGAAGCGAAGTTCAACTGTTAAAGAGGCTCCAAAATCCATTCGCTCCAATGGTTGATACAATCTAGTACTTAGGGAATCTCAAATGCTGAGCCGCAAATTTTCTCCTGCATCTGTCCGTGGACAGGGGGGACTAGTCCACGGACAGGATGCGGAAGCCGACCACCCAACACTGCATGCATACATTTCAAGCCGTGTTTTAACTAACCGAACGGCATTTGTACAAACACAACGGATTTTCATATAAACTAGAAGAAATTCAGTTACTTTTCGAATATTTTTCATTAAATTTCAAACATTTAAAACAAAAAAAGTGACCTGGCCCTAAAGCTATCCTCAGTGGTGAGACCAAGGTTATCGAACCAGTAGGAGAACCAAGCAACATAACGTAAACAGCCCCTGCACACAAATAACAAATACTCGCAACCCGACGTGTAAAAGGGGCTGTCAATCCCTTTCGGGTAGCGGCGCCCCAAGATAGGCAAACATACGTGAATAAGTTGTAGTAGATTGATAGATCAAATGCAAAATAAAATAAATAGTAATAAATTTCAGCAAGGTATTTTTGTATTTTTGGTTTAATAGATCTAAAAATAAAATCAAAAATAGATCGCAAAAGCAAATAATATGAGAAAGAGACAGGGGCCGTAGGTTTCACTAGTGGCTTCTCTCGAGAAAAATAGCAAACAGTGGGTAAACAAATTATTGTTGGCCAATTGATAGAACTTCAAATAATCATGACGATATCCAAGCAATGATCATTATGTAGGCATCATGTCCAAGATTAGTAGACCGACTCCTGCCTGCATCTACTACTATTACCCCACACATCGACCGCCATCCAGCATGCATCTAGTGTATTAAGTTCATGGGGAAACGGGGTAATGCAATAAGAACGATGACATGATGTAGCCGAGATCTATATATGTAGAGATAGAACCCAAAGTTTTATCCTTAGTAGCAATGATACATACGTGTCGGTTCCCCTTCTGTCACTAGGATCAAGCACCGTAAGATCGAACCCACTACAAAGCACCTCTTCCCATTGCAAGATAAATAGATCAAGTTGGCCAAACAAAACCCAAATATTGGAGAATAAATACGAGGCTATAATCAATCATGCATATAAGAGATCAAATAAACTCAAGTAACTTTCATGGATATAAAAAGATAGATCTGAGCATAAACTCAAAGTTCATCTGATTCCAACACACACACCGCAAAAAGAGTTACATCATATGGATCTCCAAGAGACCATTGTATTGAGAATCAAACGAGAGAGAGGAAGCCATCTAGCCACTAACTACGGACCCGAAGGTCTACAAAGAACTACTCACGCATCATCGGAGAGGCACCAATGGAAGTGGTGAACCCCTCCGTGATGGTGTCTAGATTGGATCTGGTGGTTCTGTACTCTACGGTGACTTGAATTGATTTTTGTCGACTCCCCTAGGGTTTCTAGAATATTGGGGTATTTATAGAGAAAAGAGGAGGTCCGGGGGCACCCGAGGTGGGCACAATCCACCAGGTCATGCCTGGGCCTCCTAGTGCGCCCCGGTGGCACTACAGAAAAAGACACATCCGTGAAATTTTGGGCCGAACGAATTTTTTTTCTGTCATACATATGACACTTCTATGACGATAATTGTGACAAAACCCGGTATCATCATAGATGTGGTGGTCTCCTACTTCTATGACAAAAAATCATGACAGAAAATGGGCTTTTCGTCTTGGGCGGCCCGGAGACGCGGCTGCATGACATTCTTTGGGCCGTCCATGACGGAAAAAACCGTGGTAGAAGCGAGGGCGAGGAAAATTTCGGGGAGTTCCCGGTTACGGTGGGAGGTCGGGGCCGAGCGATGCGCGTTTCTCTCGTACACGTATGTGCGTGTGTGCGAGGCGTTGGCTCTAACTGAACCCGAGCGAGGCGTTGGGCTCTAACTGAACCCGAGCGATTGCACTGCAGGCTACGCGTTACTGAACCCGAGCGATCGATCGATGGCTGTTAACTGAACCCGATCGAGCGATTCCTTCGCTACCGCTGCTAACTGAAGCCGATCGATTGGATGAACAGTGAGCGTTGGGGGGGGGTTGGATGAACAGTGAGCGGTGGCGTTGCCTCTGGATGAATAGGACCTCGTGGTGTGGAGGGCTGGATGAACAGTAGACGGTGGAGGGGTGCCCATGGAGGGGTGGTTGAACAGGACACCGTGGTGTGGAGGGCTGGATGAACAGTAGACGGTGGAGGGGTGGTTGAACAGTAGCCGGTGGAGTAGCGCGTGGTGGAGGTTGGATGAACAGGAGCCCATGGAGGCTGGAGGAGGTCGATGGTAGCCCGTGGAGGCTGGAGGAGGTCGACGGTGGAGATGAACAGTATCCCGTGGAGTCCCGTTTTGTGGTACGCCACACCCCTCCCAATGAACAGGACCCCCGTTTCGACCGTAGGAGGTCTATTTCGTCCGTTTTGCGGTACGCCACACCCCTCCCGATCAACAGGACCCCCGTTTCGACCATAGGAGGTCCGTTTCCTCCGTTCTGTGGTACGCCATGCCTCGTTTCCATCGCCTGTTCCGTCCAAGCCCTCCCGATGAACATGACCACGCATTGTATTCCGACCCAGCCGGTTGGCTCCCACGCGTTCCATTGCCTCCCGAAGAACACGACGCACTTCGTTGCCTCCTGATGAACATGACACATTCCGTTGCCTCCCCATGAACACGATGCATTCCGTTGCCTCCCCATGAACACGATGGATTCCGTTGCCTCCCCATGAACACGGAGCATTCCGTTGCCTCCCCATGAACACGACGACGACGTTGTTTCTCCGTTCCGACCCAGCCATGTACACGAGCCCTGGTCGTACGTAAGCGTGAGTAGGCGTTCGAGACCCTGCCTGTAAGTACACATATGTGGCCGCATTTTCCTTCTTGCAACCTGCCCGCTATACGTACGTGTACATGCTACGTGTGCACCTCTACTACGACACGTGCGCGCCTCTACATTGACCAGTATGTACGTACACGTTCGCGACCAGAATGACAACGCTACGCTTCGACCAGGTGGGTCCCGACTGTCAGGCACTTCTTTGCCTGCGAAGATGTAGCTGGTGGGTCCCAGCAGTCAGGGGGCGAATTGTTTTGTTTTTTTTTGCCCGGACGCACTTCCTTGCGTGCGAAGGTGTAGCTGCTGGGTCCCAGCAGTCAGGGGGGCGAATCGTTTTTTTTGCTCGAATGCACTTCCTTGCGTGCGAAGGTGTAGCTTGTGGGTCCTAGAAGTCGGGGGGGGGGGGGCGAATCGTTTTTTTCCGCACGCACTTCCTTGCGTGCGAAGATGTAGCTGGTGGGTCCCAGCAGTCAGGGGGGTGAATCGTTTTTTTTCGGACGCACTTCCTTGCGTGCGAAGATGTAGCTCGTGGGTCCCAGCAGTCAGGGGGAGAATCATTTTTTTCACGAAATACGGTGGCCCGTCCGATGGGTCCCCGCTGTCAGGTGGAGGAATAATTGTTTTGCGCGTAATAAGGAGGCACTTCCTTGCGGCTGCTGTGGACCCAGCTGTTAGCCTCTCCACATACAGTCCACATCCGATGGAAGTCGTTCCTTGACCACGTTGACCACGCCACGCTGAGAGCACCAGGGCGGTGGACGACGACGAGGCCTAGGAAGGGGACGACGCGGAGTCGGGGAAGACGTGGCAGTGGATGCACACGCGGAGAGGAGTACGAGGGTTCACTGGTTCGGCTGCACTATCATTGCCATAGAATAACAGGGGGTGTGGGTGAGTGGAGGGATGGCCTGGCCAGCGGTGGGAGTAGTAGGGGGCGGCGATGCCTCCGTGGTAGCACAGTCGTCCACGGGAGGCAGGAGCAGGCGGCACGACCGGCGCTACTTTGGGCGGCTGGAGCAAGAAGACCAAAGCTTGAAGAAGCACGACGGCCGTTGGATGGACATCGTACGGTCAGTGCAGCTAGAATCGTTTATATTGACTAAGTTGACATAGCCCTTGGTACGTCAACTTAGTAGGCCCACAGGTCAGCTTCCGAAACGGTGCACCCCAGATGTCAGGGGGAGGAATCATTTTTTGGGCGGGTGAAGCTAGAATATCCGAGATTGAAGAAGAAGCACGACATCCGTTGGATGGACATCCAACGGCCACTGCTGCTAGAACCGTGTGTTGACTATAAGTTGACAAAGCCTTGCATACGCGTCAACTCTATTTTTTTATCGGACGCGTCAACTTAGTAAGGCCAGAAGTGTGTGGTAGAGAACTTATAGCCCATTTGAGATTTGTAAGAATGTGTAGCCCATTTTTGAATTCTAATGGAATTTACTACAGCCCATTTACAGTTTGTTAAAAGTACAGCCCATTTCAACCAACCGTTCAAAAAAGAATTCAATAAAATTTCCCATATTTTGATGGGATCCGAAATATTTTTATCCCGAAATTTCTAGTCAGATTGAATACAATTTCAATATAAATTTATATTACGTAAAAATCCAACGAAACATTGCGCTCGCAACAATTAATGAAATTAAAATTTTCAATATCCAAAAATAATATTTTATAAAGTAATCACGTGTTTGGTGCATTTTTTATAGTTACTGCCCAATTTTTATCATTACAACCCATTTATTATTTCTTAAAGCCCATTTTCTTGTTAAGCCTAATGCATCCCTCCTAGGAAAGATTTGCACCCCAGCGGGGCGGAGAATAACAACTTGACCTTGCCTGGGTATTCCTAAAAGAAAGTATAGCTGGGCTAGCCATTTTCAACTTGAAAAAATTAATATCTGGGCTGGATATCTGGCCTGGGCTAGACAGGCTAGAGCCCACCCAATTAATACCTGCAGCGATGTTTTCATTGTTGTTCAGAGGAGAAAAATTAATATCTAGGCTAAACATTAAAAAACTCTGCAGTGCTCACACCTCAAAAACACAAATACTGTTCGAGCTGCTTGGTCCCAGCTGTCGGCCGCATCTTGTGCAATTCTCTCGTTTATTGACTACTCCCTCCTTTCCTGTTTATAAGGCTTAATTCAAAAATCTCACCAACCAAGGTAGATGATGAGTGCTGGAATATTTTTTGTAGTTTGCAAAAGCACCCAATTAATGCTCTTGTTTTCCTCAAAAAATTATGTTTACGAATGCATTAATTGCAATGCATGCATGCATAAAGTGCATGCATTGGTCAGTTTTCTCTTAATACTTCCATGCAATGATTTAATGCACCTTGAAGTCTGAACATGTGATGGGGAACAACCAAATTGAGCCTTATAAAATGGAAAAACTAAAATTTTGAGATAAGCCCTATAAACCGGAAAGGAGGGAGTACTACATAGGTTGACAATGGTGTGGGACCGTGATGTTAGGAAACCAGGAGGAAGCAAAATAAATTAATGATACACGGTTGTCGAGGTGGCTACTCCGGCGCCACACGTCCGTCCCTCCGCCCGCCCACCATTGCTATATAAACTGTTGCGTCGGCCATAGCCGCAGTCATCCGCATATGTTCCCTTTCTCCTGCCCACACCACTACTGCCCACCATGGCTTCCTCGCGCTCCAGCACTCTTCAGGACGGGCGGACGACGGACCACAAGGAGATGGTAGCCATTGCAGCCGACCGGCTGGCCAGCAGGCAGCCGGAGGACGACGACATCCTAATGGAGAACATGGTAGTCGACGATCCGATGCCAACCCCCTCCTCCGCGCCATCCTCGCCGGTGCATTGCACCATGACCATCAGCGAGTCTCGTGCCCAGTATATGGACAGGGTGAGGCAGATGCGGGAGGAGCAGTTCTGGGAGGCGCAGGCCGACGCCGCCTACAACCACCATCTCCTCCAGGAGCACCTGCAGGCGGAGGAGTAGATCACCGCGGAGCGGGCGGAGCAGGAGGTGCTGATCGACTCGTACCGCTCCGCCCGCAAGGGCCGCCTCGAGCGCTGGCGGTACCGCATGCAGGTGGCGGAGGCTGCGGGCGCCTGCAAAGAGGCTAGCAAAGAGGGCAATGAAGCGGGCGAGGCACTGTTTGGCGAGACCGAGGATGAGGCAGAGGGCAATGCCGGCTCCGACGAGTTCCCGCTCCGCTGGCGTCGATGAGGCCCTGCTCCGACGAGGCCCCGCGGCGCCAACAACGAGGCAGAGGACACCGCCGGCTCCGCCAAGGCCCCACCTCGCCAACAACGAGGCAGAGGACATCGCCGGCTGAGCCGAGGCCCCACCCTGCCGGCAACGTGGGGGAGGATTTCCACCACTCCGCTGAGGCGCCGCCCGCCGGCAACGAGACAGAGGACATCGCCGGCTCCGCCGAGGCCCCGCCCCGCTGCCAACGAGGCCACGCCACACAGAAAACGAGGAAGAGTAGAACACGGTAGGTTGCCGCCGCTCGGGTCCAAGTAAGGCCACCGCTGTTACCCTCCGGTTGAAGCCAAGCTATGCGGGTTGACCATTGACGGCCGGTTAGCTTCTTGGCGGCAATGTGGAGTCGAAGAGCTGCGCTGGAGAAGAACTCTGCTTCTACTTAACTGCTGGTGCAGTTGGCTGACTGACACGTGGGCCCAACCGGCCACATGTCAGTTACGCAACTGCACCTGCAGTTAAGTCACTGAAGCTTTTGTTCGGCTCAGCGGGACACAGGTGGGTAGCTTCGGTTAATTAATTATACCTCTAGCGCACCCCTTTTTAGTTGAAGAATGTATGAAATGTAATGAAATCTGGCATGTTTATATGAAATCCGACCGTGTATGAATGAATTTATTTCGATTAGTTCAAATTCCTGTATCACTGGCATTGGATGAACATGCAAAACATACATACTAGCATTATTCCCAGGGTGATCACCTCGTTTGCAGCAGTTTCACATGTACTCCCTCCGGTCCTTTCTAGTCTACATACAAGTTGTGTCTGCAGTCAAAGTATCTCTACTTTGACCAATCTTATACAAAAAGGTATGCACTTTCACAATGTGCGAAGTAAAAAGGAACAGAAGGAGTACAAAGAGTTTGAGCAGCTTTTTAGCGTTTCTGTACATTGCAATCAAACACACAGGCCCGACAATTCATAGAGAACATTCAAAACAATCGATGATTATGCATCTCGGCGACTCACATGTCAGAGGCAATATTTACTTCACAACTAAAGAATAAAGAAAAAATTGATCGACGCTGCTGACAGCAAAGGGCGTCCCATTCGAAAATATCAAACGCATGTCTTGCTAAAATCAATGAGCAAAGTTTGACAAGGTTGTCCCATTGCAAAATATCAAATGCCTAAGATTGTGGAATGGGCAGGGTTTGCCATCAGTTCGGACATTGACATGGCACCTCGTGCTAAATAAACCAGTTGTTCTTTTTGTGGAATTCCACCAAAATCAACCAAATTCGCGCGTAGCCTGTATGATTTCGCCCTTATATGTTGCAACACCTTGAACTTATCGACACCTCCTTTCTTGTGGTGGAAATGAATGATTCGATGTATTCATGAACATTTTGTGCAGTTCCCATTGAAATCAAGCTGAGCACCCCTGTTTGCACAAATACAAAAAAGTGATTAGTATAAAGCAAACTGTACTATGAATTGACAGTTTCAATAGGCACATACATGGTCCATGTAGAGCACACTTTTAGAAAAATGGAACTCACCAGAAAGAATCCTAGAACAACATTGTACTCGCGCATCACAGCAAAAAATGGAGATTTGTCAGTCCTTCTAAGCTAAAGTTAGTTTGGTCTTGTGGGGAGTAACGTAACCATCCTTCAACTACTCCTTCTGATGGGAAGATAGATAGGGCTTCTTCATCCTGGCATAATCGGAACTAGTCACTTCACGTACTCCATATTCTTCTTCAGAGGAAGATGATCCTGTTGTGCAAAGACAAGAGGACTACTAAATGCTAGCATCTCTGTTTGCTCGAAAAAAAGGAAAGGAAATATTTAAAACAGCATAGATGAAGCACTTCTCAAGGACAATACCACTTTTTCATGACAGTATCTAAATAGTGGCACAACACCAATAGAGATGACAGAGCTCAATCATATGGATGAAATCAGTGGGCGAGTACCAACCTTTGTCAGGAGGCTTATTGTGTAGAGCATACAGATGAAGCACTTCTCCGGAACCATCTATTGCTATCTACGGCGGTGGCCATGCTTACTATATACTCCTCGATTAGTTTAATGTTTCCAACATCTTCTTGTGCAGTTCCACTAAAATATATGGTATCTTCAAAGAAGATCCCTGTTTGCACAAGTAGAGATAATTACATATTACATTAAGAGTGGCATCAAATCAGTGGCAAAACAATTGCTCGTTCCAGCCATATCAATAAATTAAGATGAAGAACTATATCATTACTTGTGTCATCACAGTTCCAGTGCTTCATTACAGCACCAGAAGTTGATTTTTGTTTTTCTTCTGCTTATTCTTCCCCTTCATCACTTGGTTCAATAACAGACAAGCTTCGCCTTCAATGTAAGATTTGGCATGTCAATTAGGGAGCACAAGTATAGTACCAAACTTAATTTTCTCATGAAAGTGGCAAAATACAGGCCAGCAGTTGTGAAATATCCTTATCTTACCTCAATGTGATATTATGGTGCACATACAGATTGGAAGTCTTGTCTCCATTTGTGCAGTTCACTAAAATCAAGCAACATTATCATACAAGTAGCACAACATAAGAAATCACACTGCAGAATCATGTGAAAGAAGGCTAGTACTAACCTCTCATGATGCAGAATTCAAACAACTCACAAGAAGAAGAACTGAACCAAATTCGCCTTAACGGATAGGAAGTAAGATCTCCTCTTGTGCAGTTCCACTAAGATCAAGCAACATTGTCGGTGTGACATTTTGGTTGAACTGCACAAAACACTCTTAAAACACAAGTGTTTTGTGCAGTGCAACAAAAGGTC